>NW_022310599.1:1865-19050 GCF_002776525.5 Piliocolobus tephrosceles
AAAAAAAAAAAAAAAAAAAAAAAAAGAAGGAAAAAGAAAAAAATAGGCTGAGCACGGTGGCTCACGTCTGTAATCCCACCACTTTGGGAGGCCAAGGTGGGCGGATCACTTGAGGTCAGGAGTTCAAGACCAGCCTGGCCAATATGGCAAAACCCCATCTCTAGAAATAATACAAAAAATAAGCCAGACGTGGTGATAGGCACCTGTAGTCCCATTTACTAGGGAGGCTGAGACATGAGAATCACTTGAACCCAGGAGGCAGAAGTTGCAGTGAGCCAAGATCACACCACTGCACTCTAACCTGGGCAACAGAGCAAGACTCTGTTTCAAAATAAGTAAACAAACAAACAAACAAACAAACAAACCTGGCCAGGCCAGATATGGTGGCTTACGCCTATAATCCCAGCACTTTGGGAAGCTGAGGCAGGTGGATCACCTGAGATCAGGAGTTGGAGACCAGCCTGGCCAACATGGCGAAATCCTGTGTCTACTAAAAATACAAAAAATTAGCCAGGTGTGGTAGCATGTGTCTGTAATCCCAGCTACATGGGAGGCTGAGGCAGAAGGATTGCTTGGGCCCAGGAGGTCAGACTGCAGTGAGCCGTAATCATGCCACTGTACCCCATCCCGGGTGACAGAGTAAGATCCTGTCTCAAAAAAACAAACAAACAAACAAAAAAAAAAAAAACTTTCAGAAACTATATCTTTGTGATACCCTTCCCCACTAATAGCCTCAGAGACAAATCTCAATTTCTAATACTCATCCAAGTACCCTGGGGTTTTACTCCAGATAATAGAGGCTCTAAAAGGAAGTCTGGGAAAGGCATTATTTTAGTGCTTACAAGAAAGGGCTCAGGAACAAGCTTCCTAAATCCTTACTCTGTAATATGATCTATCTCTTAGCAGCTCTGATTCTGTTTTGCTTTTTCCTAAACAATTCTCAAGATCTTAGACTATAGCAGGGAAAGGGTCTACCTCTCCATGTGGTTTCCATTGGTGGATATAGCTTAGGCTCCCTCTGAGAAGGATCGTGAGTTCTTTACCTAATTTCAGTGCCAAAGAACAAGGGCCCTATATCATTTATGTCTTATCCCCCACCAAGTACCAGGCTCTTGTGTGGAAGTTCCCTAGTGCTAAGTATCCTTATACCCTGACTAAACTCAGAATGCATTTACACCCAAGACAAAATAGCAAATACATTGGCATGCAGGGGAAACTGCCTTAAGCCTCTACCACCTTCCTGATCCAACTATTTCTCCCTGAACAGGCCATGAACAATGCTACACACCTATAAATATTACTTGGTTACCGCCAACAAACCATGAAAAGGGAGAGCCAGGAATTTTGGCCTCGGGTGACACGTGCAGGCCTCCTCCTTCCCTCACAGCAGGTTACCCAAGAGCCAGATTGGCATGCAGTTAGGGCACCAGCAGAGCAGGCACACCTCAGGAGATGTTTACTGAAGCCATCTGATTCCTTAAAACAACATAAGTAGTTATTGTGAGAAAAATCAGAACTTTGTTGGACTTATTATGCTTATTTTACAGTGTAGTATTTAAAAATTGCTTTGGGGTAGGGTGCAGTGGCTCACACCTGTAATCCCAGCACTTTGGAAAGTGAAGGTGGACGGATCACTTGGACCCAGGAGCTCAAAACCAGCCTGGGCAACACAGGGAGACCCATCTCTACAAAAAAATTAAAAAATTAGCCAGGCACTGCCAGGTGTGGTGGCTCACTCCTGTAACCCCAGCACTTCGGGAAGCCGAGGTGGGGGATCACTTGAGGTAAAGAGTTCGAGACCGGTCTGGTCAACACGGTGAAACCCTGTCTCTGCTAAAAATACAAAAAATGAGCTGCACGTGATGGTGGGCTCCTATAATCCCTGCTACTCGGGGGGGAGCTAAGGCAGGAGAATCACCTGAACCTGGTAGGCAGAGGTTGCAGTGAGCCAAGATTGCACCATCGCACTCCAGCCTGGGTGACAAGAATGAAATTCCGTCTCAAAAAAAAATTAGCCAGGCACAGTGGCATGTGCCTGTGGTGCCACTGCAGGGGAGGCTGAGGTGGGAGAATTGCTTGAGCCCAGGAGATTAAGGCTACAGTGAGCTGCGATCATGCCACAGCTCTCCAGCCTAGGTGACACGGCAAGACTTTGTCTCAAAAAAACAAACAGGCTGGGCATGGTGGCTCACACCTGTAATCCCAGCACGTTGGGAGGCCAAGGCGGGTGGATCACCTGAGGTCAGGAGTTTGAGACCAGCCTGGCCAACACAGTGAAACCCTGTCTCTACTCAAAATACAAAAAATGAGCTGGGCATGGTGGCAGACGCCTGCAATCCCAGCTACTCAGGAGGCTGAGGCAGGAGAATCACTTGAACCCGGGAGGCAGAGGATGCAGTGAGCCAACATCATGTCATTGCACTCCAGCCTGGGCAACGACAGCAAAACTCTGTCTCAAAAACAAACAAACAATAAATAATTGGTTTGAGGGAGGAAAAATTCACTTTTCAGAGGTTAGAGCCCCCTAATTCCAACCCTGCCTGGCAGAAGCAGCCCTGCACATCATGGATGGACACACTTTGTCCCAGTCTCCTGTTACACAGGAGCAGAGACCCCATGATGCCAAGAGCAGAAGGTTGTGCCTCCCGCAAAGCACAATTAAAACATCATACTGTGGCTGAAAGAGAGATTGTAAACTCGGAGCTTATAGGCTCTATTTAACCAATAGATGCAGAAATGTCTTGCGTTTAGTTTTCATGTTTTTATGTTTGTTTAAGTCAAGGTCTCACTCTGTTGCTGAGGCTGGAGCTCAGTGACACAATCACGACCCACTGTATCTTCAACGTCCCAGGATTAAGCGATCCTCCCACCTCAGTCTCCCAAGTAGGTGAGACTACAGGTGTATGCCACCATGCCTGGTTAATTTTTTATTTTTATTTTTATAGCGATGGGGTCTCACTATGTTGCCCAGGCTGGTCTCAAACTCCTAGATGCAAGTGATCCTCCTGCCTCACCCTCTCAAAATGTTGGAATTGCAGGCATGAGCCACGGAGCTGGGCCAATTTTTTTATTTCTTTAACAATAGAAGGTCACTACTGAACCGAAAGTGCTACATGCCAAAAGTTGCCTGAGCGAAGTATGAGGGAAGTATTCTCCCTGACCTAAGCTGTTGGAGATCCCACTCCTTTCGGACTCAAATGGTCTGCTTCACTCATCTGTGAAACCTGCCTGCTCCCGATGCGTATTTGAGTTTGAGATCCTTTAAAGCTTTAATCCCCATTAAATTGCAGAATTTGTAGCAAAGAAAACACATTAAGGATTTGACAGTCTTATTTTCACTTCACTACAAATGAAGGTCCTGACAGCTGTTTTTCCGGGTTTATTTATTTATTTATTTTATTGACACGTAGTCTCTCTCTGCCGCTCAGGCTGGAGTGCAACAGCACAATCTCGGCTCACCGCAACCTCCACCTGCCAGGTTCAAGCGATTCTCCTGCCTCAGCCCCCCGAGTAGCTGGGATTACAGGCACCCACCATCACGCCTGGCTAATTTTTGTATTCTGAGTAGATACGGGGTTTCACCATGTTGGCCAGGCTGGTCTCGAACTCCTGACCTCAGGTGATCTACCTGCCTCAGCCTCCCAAAGTGCTGGGATTACAGGTGTGAGCCACTGCCCCCAGCCTTGTTTTTCTATGGGAAAAGATCCATAGCTTGGGGGCTCCATGTTCTGAAGAGGATGCAGACAGTTGCTACCGGTCTAGCAGGGAAGAAGACAACACGAGACTGAAAGTAGAATGTAAGTTCAGAATTTCACAGTGGGGCTGCCAGTCGGGAGTGCACCTGCCTTGCTCTTCAGGAACTCTGTCATGGCTCATCTCTCTTCCAGCCTAGCTGCACTGAGCAATGGGTACCCTGATTCCGGAGTTGACTTTGCTGGAGCCAAAACAATTTAGTTTTAGTTGGCCAGGCCAGTTGACACAGGCCACCCTGCCCGTATCATCAAGAAAAGCTGAGGATTTTGGACCACCTGGTTGAACTTGTAGATTCTCTCCATGGCACTTCAGGCAATAGGTTTTGTCCCTACTGTGCTTGTTCCATGCAGGAGGAGTGCCTGAAGTGCCTGCAGCCAAACCAGGCCCTGGTGATGCTCCTTTTCCCAAGAGGGTGCTCCTGGAGCATCACCGGCCATGCTGTCATCTCCTATGGCTGCGTCCTGGGCCAAAATACAAGTAGCTTTGAGATGTAACTTATTATTTTTTTCCTTATGCATTAAAAAGGCCAAATAACATTAAAAATGAGTTATCTAAAGTTTTTTGTTTTGTTTTTTGAGACAGAGTCTCGCCCTGTCACCCAGGCTGCAGTGCAATGGTGCGATCTTGGCTCACTGCAACCTCTGCCTCCTGGGTTCAAGTGATTCTCCTGCCTCAGCCTCCTAAGCAGCTGGGATTACAGATGCGCGCCACCATGCCCAGCTAATTTTTTGTATCTTTAGTAGAGATGGGGTTTCACCATGTTGGCCAGGCTGGTCTCAAACTCCTGACCTGATGATCCACCCACCTCAGCCTCCCAAAGTGCTGAGATTACAAGTGTGAGCCACTGCGAACAGCCTACAGTTTTAACATTTTTAAAAATGTTTATGGTTAGCTAGAATGTTTGACAATGAGGAGAAAAATCTGAGTGCTGAAGGGTCCATAAAGGTCTTTTTTTTTTTTTTTTTTTTGAGACAGGGTCTCAGTCTGTTGCTGAAGCTGGAGTGCAGTGCTGCCATCATGGCCCACTACAAACTCTACCTCCCAGGCTCAAGTGATTCTCCCATTTCTGCCTCCGGAGTAGCTGGGACTACAGACTCCTGCCACCACACTCTGCTAATTGTATTTTTTGTAGAGACAGGGTTTCGCCTTGTTGCCCAGGATGGTCTCCAACTCCTGGGTGGCAAGCAATCCTCCTGCCTTGGCAACCCAAAGTGCTAAAATTACAGTAGTGAGCCACAACTCCCGGCCCATAAAGGTCTTTCTAAATCAAAACCAGACCCTTTTGTTGTCTTCTGCCCAGTCTGCTCATGGTTCTAATTTCCAAGTGTATATTCTTTTTCACCCACGTTGTAATGTTTGTTGACTTAAACCATATAGATGATGGGGAAAAAACCTGTTGGATCACATTATTCAAAACTGTTTCCCAGAGTTGCAGGAAAACAAAAGGTACCTCCTTGGTGATCTCCATTGCAGGGACAAGTCATCAAGGCTCAGCACCTCCCAATTTTTTCAAAAGGCACCATGACAAATCAAGGAACGCCTGTGCCTTACTCGTACCACTAGGTGTCACACGAAACAATCAGGAATAAAGACCACCAGGTCCTGAAGGCTACCAGAAATAGAAAACCATAGAAGGTGATGCAAAACCTTATTCCTCAGATATTTTTATTTTTCATAACCATTTTTATACCGGAAGCCAAATATCTTCTTCTGATGTATCCTCTATAATTGGGACATTTAGAGTTTGATGTTTCTGTACATGTTTAAAAGAAGTAAATTTCCCCAGATGGGGGTGGGTGGACACCCACGCTTTATTTTCCCTAACAGTTGGAGTAGAAAATAGTTTTGAGTATATTCCAAATTATAGTGTAGTCAGTCTGATTTTCGCAGTGTGTTTTCAAATGTGTTAATACTAAGACTGCTTTGGCCAAATGATTCATATACTGCCAAGGGGTTCCTGGGTAAATTTCTACGCATTTCAGTTTCTCTTTAGGGAAGTAGGAACAATATCTATCTTACAAGATTAGTTCTGAGAACTAACAACGTGGTACCTAAGGCACTGGAATTCTTTCAAAAATTTATACCCTGACATTTCCAAGAGCCATGGTCACCCTTACAAAGGAGAATTAGCCATGCATTTGTAGACACTATGACTTTTAAGCTACAAAAGACCTTAAGTAACATTCGATCTAATCTTATTATAAAAGTAAGTATACCACAAAAAAGTTAACTGACCTCTCCAACTAGTGTAAAGACTGCACTTGAGATGCCCCCCTGCAGTCCCTGTCTCCCCTTGCCTCAATCATTGTAGAATTGCATATCATAAGCCTACAGAGACAGTGGTAGCTATCCCTGGGAAGTTTTCATTGTAATATATGATCATTACTACCCTGAAGGTTCTATCTGATTTTAATTTTTTTCCCTTCATACTTGGTCTCTCTCTATTGAGTCAGATTTCTTACATTCTAACATTAGGGGAGGGGTGGAGATTTGAAGAGAGGGGAAGGATTGGTTAGTACATGGCCAGTCAAGGTAAAGATGATTGCAATCATCACCAGAAATCTCTGCAGAACTACAGAGGGCTCCTGGGACTAATTCTGAAGAGCTCTGACCGAAGTGTGCTTTATTTTGCCTGTACCAATTCTATCAAGTAGATGAATTCAGTCCATGGCTTGCAGGCTTGGAGGTAGAGGCGGGATGGAGAGCATAAATCACATTTCTGCAGATGAAACCAGAGCATAGTGAGCCGAAACCCCTTTCTACCTGGGTGGCATGAATGGGTCCAACTGCTACTATCCCCCAGGACAAGGGAGCAAGGAGGGGTGGGCAGGATGGGAGGATGGGGCTGCCTTGAGCCTCCTGCAGGATGCCTGGCAACTACTTTCTTAGCGGTCCTTAAGGTCCAGTCGCGGTTAAGGCACTAACTAAACTCATTCTTCAGCCTCCTTCTCTAAGTGCTCCTCGAATTGCTCAGTTTGGATGCCCAGAAGTAGGTTCAGGATCCATTCTCTGCGGCAGCACAATGTAGGTCAGATAGCATGAACGCAATAGCTACTTATGAACACAATAGCCACTCTGTTATTGCAAGGTATCCACAACCACCACTACAAAGATTAACACCTTGCTTTACTTGGGAAAAAAAAATCATGGTCCTATTCAGCAGTTTCCCCATACAGGGAGAGTTTGCCCCTCCCCCAGTCAACAGGGCTGTTCATCCCTAGGAAGTGATTTGAGAGTTCTCCAAGGATTTAGGCTTTCCACTCCTCCAAAGCTTTCACAGTTCTACCTGGCAGAGGTGCGTGGGGGGTAGGGGAGGAAGGGCGCGAGGCTAAACGTGCCTGTGCTGCAATGAGCCTGATATTGGCAGAAACAGAGGAGTGGCCTGCGACCCCATAACCACAGTGCGTCCTTCCCCTTAGAAGTCTGGGGAAAGCAAATCCCTACGCCCAGCCATCATTTCCACTCTTGCGTTTTCAAAAGATCAAAAAACGGAAAGGACCGGCAGGTTGGCAAACCCCAAAGAGGGACCGCCCATCAGCTCGGCGTCCTTGGGATCTCAGCAGCCGACGACCCCAATTCAAATCGATCGTGGGAAACCCCAGGGAAAGAAGGTTCACTTGCAGAGAGACAGGATTACAGGGTGCAGGCTGCAGGGAAGTACCGGGGGGAAGGGGGCCTGGTCGGAAGGACTTTCCAGCCACTTGGCACTCATCAAAAAGTTCCCTGTCCGTGACCCCAGTGGCTCATCGCAGGGAGTTTCTCCGATGAACCCCAGCTCAGGGTTTAGGCTTCTTTTTCCCCCTAGCAAAGGACGAAGCCAGTTCTCTTTTCTGGTCTGACTGGCTTGGAAATTCCCCGTGCCTGACCCCGCCCCAGAGAAATCCCCCGCCAGCGTTTATAGGGCGCCGCGGCGGCGCTGCAGAGCCCATACCAGCCCGTGCCGCCGTCCCGCCCGCCAGCGCCCCAGCGAGGAAGCAGCGCGCAGCCCGCGGCCCAGCGCACCCGCAGCAGCGCCCGCAGCTCGCCCGCGCCATGTTCCAGGCGGCCGAGCGCCCCCAGGAGTGGGCCATGGAGGGTCCCCGCGACGGGCTGAAGAAGGAGCGACTGCTGGACGACCGCCACGACAGCGGCCTGGACTCCATGAAGGATGAGGAGTACGAGCAGATGGTCAAGGAGCTGCAGGAGATCCGCCTCGAGCCGCAGGAGGTGCCGCGCGGCGCGGAGCCCTGGAAGCAGCAGCTCACCGAGGACGGGGACTCGTAAGTGGCGCAGACCCGGAGCCGGGGGTCGTCGGGAGGGCCGGATGCGCGCGGCCGGGGAGTGGGAGGCGCCGGGCCTGGAGCCCGAGCTGGGGAACTAGCGATGCAGCCGGGCTGGCGCCGCGGCGCCCCAGGGGCTCCTGCACCGCCCCGAACGCTGCAGGGCTGCAGGGCCGCGCAGGGCACCGGCCCGACTCGGAGGGGCAGCGGCTGGGCCCTGGTGGACGGCAGCGTCGCCACACGCCCCCTCCCCCCAGGTCTGTCCTCTAGGCCGGGGGCGGGGCGGCAGCTGGGACGCGAAGTCCCGGGTTGCATAAGGCGGGGCGGGAGTTTCTGGCCGCTGGCGGGCGCCGAGCAGCCGGGAGGGGAAGTACAGGGCGTTCCGAGCTGGCGGGAGGGCGGGGCGGTCTGGCCGGCGCCCGCCGGGGCCGCGGGGGGAGGGGAGCGGAAAGTCCCTGGGCGCCTGCCAGGAACACTCAGCTCATAATAACCTCGCGGAAAACACCGCGGCCTCGGCCTCCAGAAACCCCGGCCTTGCGCAATCCCCCGCAGCCCGCGCCTCCCTGGGCCCCACGCGATGCACTCACCACCCCTGGGGTTTTTCCCTCTCTTCCCCACAGGTTTCTGCACTTGGCCATCATCCATGAAGAAAAGGCACTGACCATGGAAGTGATCCGCCAGGTGAAGGGAGACCTGGCCTTCCTCAACTTCCAGAACAACCTGCAGCAGGTGCGCCGCTTGCCTGGCCTGGGCTCTCTAACTCTGGGATGTAGCAAAGTCACCCCAGATCCTTTCTGAATTCAGGGCCACTGGGCATTATTCACACTCACCTTTTACTTCACGTCAGCCCACATCCTAGAGAGTGAAGGAAATTCCACTGATTTGGTGAGGTCTTTATGACCCACCTGGAGTCTCTGCTATTTGCCAGTCTAGGAGAAGCAGCACCCAACCAAGAGACGGGTTCAGGGGAACTCAGGGTGTGGGTTTGGTCCGTGGCTTACTTTCTCTGGTCTCTCCTGCATTCGTAGACTCCACTCCACTTGGCTGTGATCACCAACCAGCCAGAAATTGCTGAGGCACTTCTGGGAGCTGGCTGTGATCCTGAGCTCCGAGACTTTCGAGGAAATACCCCCCTACACCTTGCCTGTGAGCAGGGCTGCTTGGCCAGCGTGGGAGTCCTGACTCAGTCCTGCACCACCCCGCACCTCCACTCCATCCTGAAGGCTACCAACTACAACGGTATGTCTGCCTCCCTGCCCTGCCCCACCCCCTCAGGTGGCAGGTGATGTGGAGAAGGGGCAGGTGGGCCAACTTAAGGAGTCAAGGCAAGAACTTAAAACTCCCAGCATTTGAAAGGTTGAGAAAATATGTGTGCAAAGTGCCTATTGGATGCCTTTATAAAGTTCCTTCAGAATCCAGACTGTGGGTTCTTAAAATTCAGAAGATATGACTATTTGTCCCGTAAAAGAATAGGTGAAAGGAGTGAGAGTTGAAACAGGTGGTTATACTTTTTTCGTTTTGTTCTTCCAGGCCACACGTGTCTGCACCTAGCCTCTATCCATGGCTACCTGGGCATCGTGGAGCTTTTGGTGTCCTTGGGTGCTGATGTCAATGCTCAGGTTAGTGCTTCCTGCCTCCGATGCACTGAGTCAGGTTCCTCGTGCTCATGTTGTGAGCAGAAATTCCAAACGCAGCCATAGGCATCTCAAATTCCTTTTGGTTTCAGGAGCCCTGTAATGGCCGGACTGCCCTTCACCTCGCAGTGGACCTGCAGAATCCTGACCTGGTGTCGCTCCTGTTGAAGTGTGGGGCTGATGTCAACAGAGTTACCTACCAGGGCTATTCTCCCTACCAGCTCACCTGGGGCCGCCCAAGCACCCGGATACAGCAGCAGCTGGGCCAGCTGACGCTGGAAAACCTTCAGATGCTGCCGGAGAGTGAGGATGAGGAGAGCTATGACACGGAGTCAGAGTTCACAGAGTTCACGGAGGATGAGGTGAGTCTGTGAACGCCCTCGGCTCTCTAACTAATGAGGGACCATTCCCTTCACCCTCCCGGGCCCTTAGAACTGCTCCTTATCAGAGGGGTATCTATATCATGAGTCTGTCAAATTTCTGTGCATAACCAGTATCCCAATAATGTACCTTTTTTTTTTTTTAAATAGCTTACCCTTTTTTAAAGAAAAGCATTTTTTTAAACATTTTTAAAATGGGAGTTAAAGGCAAACTCCCTCAGCCTGTAAAGTTCATTGTATTTGGGCTATGGAGAATGGAGTCCAAGGGTTATTTCCAGTAGCGGCCTCCCCATCCCAGTAGCTTGGCAGAGCTCTGGAAGTTTAACGTGTCTTCTTTCCCCTTGTTTTCAGCTGCCCTATGATGACTGTGTGTTTGGAGGCCAGCGTCTGACATTATGAGCGCAAAGGGGCTGAAAGAACATGGACTTGTATATTTGTACAAAAAAAAAAAAGTTTTATTTTTCTAAAAAAAGAAAAAAGAAAAAAAATTTAAAGGGTGTACTTATAGCCACACTGCACACTGCCTGGCCCAAAACATTTTATTGTAGTGGGATCAGCCCTCATTGTGTTGCTTTTGTGAACTTTTTGTAGAGGACAAGAAAGATCATTGAAATTCCAAGAAAACTTCTTTTAAACCTCACCTTTGTGGGGTTTTTGGACGTTATCAAAAATTCATGGAAGGACCACATTTTATATTTATTGTGCTTCGAGTGACTGACCCCGTGGTATCCTGTGGCATGTAACAGCCAGGAGTGTTAGACCTTTCAGTGATGTGGGGTGAAAAGTTACTACCTGTCAAGGTTTGTGTTACCCTTCTGTAAATGGTGTACATAGTGTATTGTTGGTAATTATTTTGGTACTTTTATTATGTATATTTATTAAACAGATTTTTACAAATGAGTTATCCTGATCATTTTCTTCCTGTTCTGAAGTTCCATCCTCCGGCAGAGGTGGAGGTGGAGCATTGTAGGGGAGCAGGGAACTCCCAGCAGCTTCTCACACCTGACACCCAGCCTGCAGCAAAGCTTTGCAGGCACCCTGGGCCCAGTGTGTGGGAGGGAGGCTGTTGCAAGGTTATAGGAAATGCCAGTCTCAGGCTTGGGGAGGAAGTGTGCTGCTTGGCCTGTGGTTGGAGAGGTCTCCGTTGTCATTCAGTCATCCCTTGATTTAAACTGTTGCTGGACCCTAACTGCCACTTGAGGAAATTATTTTGGCCAAGAAGAATATGCTGAATTCATATAGAGCTGGGAAAGATCTCACTAATACAGGAAGTTCTTAAGGACATAGGCTCAGAAATGGGACCGTACTGACATTTGTTAGCAGATGCTCACCTCTGAGCCTCAGTTTTCTCGTTAGCTGGGCTGTTGTGAAAATTAGATAAGACAATCCACGTAAAATGCATAGCAGAGTGGCAGGCATGTAGTGCTAAAGAAAAACAAGCTGTTACACAACATCCTTTATGTCATACCAGGAGAAACAAGTTCAGAGAGCATGTCCTGTCCACGGTCACCCTGCAGGAGAGGTAGGTGATTAACATACTTCTATGTTAGAGGTATGTGATAACACGCACTTATTTTGGGGTAAACATCCTTTAAGAGCATTCCATCTCTTTATGTGTTTTGTTACTGGCTGTAGTAGAAAAGTAATAAAGACTTGAAGGGTCTCTTATCAGTTCAGTCTACTGATAGTACTGAATGATTCTACAGAAGCAAATGTCACAAGAAATCAGTAATGTGAAACTTGACTTAGATGCTCTATCTTGAGGTTTTCATCCCTAAAATGGCTCTCTTGCCTAGGTAGAAAGAAGAATAAAGATGGGTACACTAAAAGCTCAGACTTTACTGCTGTACAATATAAAAAATCCATTTGTACCGTGTGAACATTTTTATTAAAAAAAATTTGGGAGATACGGTCTCTGTTGTCCAGGCTGGGGTGCAGTAGTGCAATCACAGCTCACTGCAGCCTCAAACTCCTGGGCTCAAGCGATCCTCCCAACTCAGCCTCCTGAGTAGCTGGGACTACAAGCATGCACCACCATACCTGGCTAATTTTATTTGTAGAGACAGGGTTTCTCTATGTTGCCCAGGCTGGTCTCAAACTCCTGGGCTCAAGAGATCCACCCACTATGGCCTCCCAAAGCGCTGGGATTACACGTCTGAGCCACCACACCAAGCCAAAATATTTTAGAGAAAAAGTAAAGTTCCTGCATTCTAGAAAATGCAGAGTAGTGTATAATCGCAATTTATGTCTGACTTATACCTAAGAAAAAATTATTACATTATCCCTTTCCTGATCCACAAATGATGTCAAAGTCAAAAGAATATGGTCACCTTGGACCAAAAAGGAGCCAATATTCAGTGGTCTTCCACATATAAGGAGTGTTACTACAGACTGGTTAAAGCCAGTTCTGCCCCAGTTCTTTTTTTTTTTTTTTTTTGAGACGGAGTCCCGCTCTGTCATCCAGGCTGGAGTGTAATGGCGTGATCTCTGCTCACTGCTAGCTCCACCTCCCGGGTTCAAGCGATTCTCCCTGCCTCAGCCTCCCAAGTAGCTGGGATTACAGGTGCCTGACACCACACCTAGCTAATTTTTGTATTTTTAGTAGAGCCAGGGTTTCACCATATTGCCCAGGCTGGTCTTGAACTCCTGACCTCAGGTGATCCGCCTGCCTCAGCCTCTCAAAGTTCTGGGATTACAGGCATGAGCCACCGCGCCCAGCTCTGCCCCATTTCTGTAGCCTCAGTCCATCTGGAACCCAGCACTGGCGGTCCCTCTACCAGTCTTATTCTTTGTCAAAGTGCTCAGGTTCTTCACTGAAATTCCTTGTCCCTCCCCAAGCACCTCAACACAGGTGTTAAATGACCTACCACAGGAATTAGGTCAGTTAGGTTCAGCTCTCGGCTAAGTGGAAGAGGTAAGATGGGAGTGGGGGGCAATATCCCCACCCTCATTCTCAAAAGAACAAAGGTTGGAAACTTGGCTCCCCAGTTTTGGAACGATCACCTTAGTGCTTTCTACTCAGTCAAACGTGACTCTTCTTCCCTCTGTAAAGGGGTTAAATTTGTGCCAATTCACCCATACACTGTCTCTAGCTAGGTTGGAGAAACAGGACAAAACTGTGTGCCACCCCCTCATCCCCAGCCTCCTGTAGCTTCCAGCTCTTGCATGAGGTGCCACCCTCCATGGTCAAGCAAGGGTGGGCCCCTTCTCACCTACTTGGGCCCAGTCTCCCACCTTTCTAGGCTTCAGCTTTTCTTCTTTCTAGGTTCTAATACCCAGAAAAGGTTCTGTCATCTGCATAAATCTTGAGGTAGCTGGGCCCAGTTAAGCACTGAAGGCTGCCCTGGTTCCTTACTCTCTAGTTCTTCTCCCCATTTCTCATCCTCTTTTCTTTCTTTTTTTTTTTTTTTTTTGTGATAGGGTCTCACTCTCTTGCCCAGGTTGGAGTGCAGTGGTGTGATCTTGGCTCACTGTAACTTCCACCTCCTGGGTTCAAGCAATTCTCCTGCCTCAGCCTCCCGAGTAGCTGGGACTACAGGTGCCTGACACCACTACACCCGGCCAATTTATATATTTTTAGCAGAGATGGGGTTTCACCGTGTTGGCTAGGCTTGTCTCGAACTCCCTACCACAAGTGATCCGCCCACTTTGGCCTCCCACGGTCCTGGGATTACAGGTGTGACCCACCACACCCAGCCCTCCCTGCTTTGCTTTTCTTTTTGTTTTAAATGTATTATCTTTCTGTCCTGCCTGTTGGTTGGGTGACTGGAGCCTGGAGTTCCCTAAAGGAAAATTTTAGAAGGGAAACATTCTAGTCAGTAGAAAATCTTCAAATTCCTAAACAAACAAGAGCAAAAGATCTCAAAGCAAACAGGCCAGCAGACGGAGAGCCTTCTTTAATGCACTTTGATTTCCTCCAAGAAGTTACAGATCATGTGGGGACAATTAGGACTAAGAGTGCCTAGAGAGAGAGAAGTGATATGAGGGGGAAGTAATACGTCACATCAGCAACTTCCTTGAATTCGGTTCCTTGATTCCTTCTGCCTGCCTCATCCATGAGGATACATTTCCTGTAGAGGCCATGTGTACCAAGCCCTTCCAGAAAGTAAGGATTTTTCTTTAAAGAGGGAACAAACGAGTCTGAGCAATCTGAAGACCTTCCCCTGGGGCCTGGAAATTCAGAAGGCTGGGAGCTTGGGTGGATTTGCATGGAAAGTTCAATTGCTACTGGAAGTGATTAAGTGGTGACAGAATTGAGTCTGTGAGATGGGTCTTCCTTCTCCCCCACTTCCCCCCCCCCCCCCCCCCCCCCCCCCCGGCTTTCTGCCAGATTTTCATTAACTTGCCTTAAGTGTAGCTGAAATTTCATTTGGCAAGAAAAGTCTGAGTTGTGGAACTCCAGTCTGAAACATGCCCAAGAAACATTCCCCAACCTCTGGTGCCTGGATAAGAATATCCCAGGCTGTTTCCCCACTGAAAGAGAGCATTACAGAAACTGAAACTGGACTTCACCTGTGCTTCCCTCCTAGAGAACTGCAACTCTCCATCCCATTCCTTCATTTGCCTCAAAAAGAACGATTCTCCAGGCCTCCCACCAAGGAGGAATAAGCCATGGCCTCTGCCCCAAAGAGCTCCTTAGGTGGAGAGGGAGACAGACAAGCGCATGGAAAGGCACGGTGAGATGAGAGGCCACAGCATGAGAGCTGAGCCCAGGCACCAGCGTGGAGTGGGGGCGGGAGAGACCGGTCCAGAGCTCATATGCCAGTCAGCTATTTACCTGCCAGTACTATATTATCTTTGTTTTTTTCTTTTTTTGAGACGGAGTCTCGCTCTGTCGCCCAGGCTGGAGTGCAGTGGCGAGATCTCAGCTCGCTGCAAGCTCTGCCTCCTGGGTTCACGCCATTCTCCTGCCTCAGCCTCCTGAGTAGCTGGGACTACAGGCGCCCGCCACCACGCCTGGCTAGTTTTGTAGTTTTAGTAGATACGGCATTTCTCCATGTTGGTCAAGCTGGTCTCTCTCTCCCTACCTCAGGTGATCCGCCTGCCTCAGCCTCCCAAAGTGCTGGGATTACAAGGCGTGAGCCACCGCGCCCGGCCCGAAACCTGGTTTTAAAATGAGCTTATTTGTACCTGTGGTAGGAGATTGCTGCGGTGTGCAGGCTGACCCCTGACTAAGCATTGGAACTGGAAGGAGTGGAGAGGCAGCTGCTGCCTCTCTGTAACCGAGTCCCCACTGCCCATGCTGGAATATGAGAAGTCTTAACAAGCAGTTAACTGAAAAGCATCAGAGAAAATATTAAATAATAATTTCCCCTTTAATATTGCTGTCATTCCATATATTTTTACAATTTCTTAAGTATAACCTATATGAAAAATAGTCACCTACTTAAAGGTAAGTTTTTATTTTATTTACTTATTTTTTTGAGATAGAGTCTCACTTTGTCACCCAGGTTGAGGTGCAGTGTCACAATCACGGCTAACTGCAGCCTCAACCTCCCAGGCTCAGGTGATCCTCTTACCTCAGCCTCCCAACTAGCTGGGATTACAGACGTGTGCCACCACACAGGGCTATTTTTTGTATTTTTTGTAGAGAGGGGGTCTTGCCATGTTGCCCTGGCTGGTCTCCAACTCCTGGACTCAAGCTGTCCTCCCACCTCAGCCTCCCAAAGGACTCCAGTAGTGTGAGCCACTACGACTGGACTTCAAGGTAAACTTTTAAAAAACTTTTCAACTGACTGTGCGAGGTGGCTCAAGCCTGTAATCCCACTTTGAGAGGCTGAGGCCAGAGGACTGCTTGAGCCCAGGAGCTCGAGACCAGCCTAGCAATGCAGTGAAACTCTGTCTCTACTTACTTATTTCTTTATTTCTTTATTTTTATTTATTTATTTTTTGAGACAGAGGCTTGCTCTGTCACCCAGGCTGGAGTGCAATGGCACAACGTCTGCTCACTGCAAGCTGCCATTCTCCTGCCTCAGCCTCCTGAGAAGCTGGGACTACAGGTGCCCGCCACCATGCCTGGCTCATTTTTTTGTATTTTTAGTAGAGACGGGGTTTCACCTTGTTCACCAGGATGGTCTCGATCTCCTGACCTCGTGATCCACCTGCCTCGGACTCCCAAAGTGCTGGGAATACAGGCAGCAACCACAACTCCCGGCCTGTATTATTTAATATGTATTTAATATTTAATATTAATATTTCATATTTATTTAATAATATAAATAAAGGTCGGGCACAGTAGCTCCCACCTGTAATCCCAGCACTTTGGGAGGCCAAGGCGGGTGGATCACCTGAGGTCAGGAGTTCGAGATCACCCTGGCCAACATGGTGAAACCCCATCTCTACTAAAAATACAAAAATTAGCCAAGTGTGATGGTGGCAGCCTGTAATTCCAGCTACTCGGGAGACTGAGGCAGGAGAATCACCTGAATCCAGAAGGCAGAGGTTGCAGGGAGTGGAGATGGTGCCATTGCACTCCAGCCTGGGCAACAAGAGTGAAACTCTGTCTCAAAAAAAGAAAGAAGAAAGAAAAGAAAGAAAGAAAGGGAAGAAAGGAAAGAAAGAAAGTAAGTCAGCCTGGGTCACATAGCCAGTAAATGGCAGAGCCAGGCTTGGGCAGGCTCTAGGTCTATATTCCTAACCTGGGGATAAAGCAGCTTCCAGGCCAGGCACACTGAGTCACTCCTGTTATTCCAGCACTTTGGAAGTCTGAGGCGTGCAGATTGCTTGAGCCCAGGAGTTTGAGACCAGCCTGGACACCACAGTGAAACCCCATCTCTACAAAAATACAAAAAATTAGCTGGGCATAGTGGCGCGCACCTGTAGTGCCAGCTACTCAGGAGGCTGAGGCGGGAAGATTTTGTGAGCCCAGGAGGTGGAGGCTGCAGTGAGCCAAGATGGTGCCACTGCACTCCAGCCTGGGCAAGAGAGCAAAACGCTGTCAGATAAAAAACAAGAAAAAAGAAAAAAAGCAGTTTCCAAGCACGCACAGGAATTCCCACTAACAAAAGTGTTTCCAGGTCATCAATCGTCAATATATTCCTTATGTATCCATTGCTATCCTACCAAAATTGGGCAAATATTACAAAGGATGGTCTGAATTTCTGATGTTTTATGTTAACAGAAAACTGTCTCATAGAAACTATATAATAATGCAGAAAAT
>NW_022310600.1:0-3936 GCF_002776525.5 Piliocolobus tephrosceles
GGTCTAATAAAGGAGGCAGTAAATATTCAGCAAATTATATTAACTTTCAGAATGCAATATATGCTATCATGCCTCCATGACTTTCTTTCCTTTCTCTGAATTCACCTTCCTTGAAATCCCAAGAAATTCATGGTCATCCATCAACTCTTATCTTCCTAGAGCTTTCTTCCATTCTCCTCCTCTGTCAGCCTATGGATCAGGTCATTGTAACTCATGAACATTATTCATTTTTGTCTAGAGTCTCATCACTGAATGTTCTGTGTATCAGAATCCTATAATTTGGTCATCTTGGTAGAAGTGATCTGTTTTCTATGTAACTATTCTTTGAACAGCATGATATAAGTAACTGATCCATTCACAGTGAGGGAATATATTCAGTTATTCATATCCAACAGTCATGATAACATCATTGATGATCTGTTTTACACACATTTCATTTCCTCAAACAACTTGAATATTGTTCAATATTGTAATTAGCATCAAGCTTCAGATCAGTCAGACATTCTATCTGGATGATTTAACTCTAACCTGCTGTACTATTCTCCACTTACACTTGCTTTTCTTTAGTTTATTGCTTTTTGCTCTCTGTCTCTTTTAGTTGCTTTACCACACTGTTGCTGAGAGTGTAGCCATCCTTTTTTTTTTTTTTTTTTTTTGGACATTTAAAAATTATTTTATTAGTTATTTACTTCAGTGTGCAAATTCCTTAACACTTGACAATGCTCAAGCCATATTCAAATTTCCCCAATTATCCCAGAAATGTTCTTTACAGCTGGTTTGGCCACATCAGGATTCAGTTCAAATCATGCAGTCATCTTGTTATATCCCTTCAGTCTCTTGAACTAGAGAACATTCTTTTTCTATTTCACATTAAATTGACTCATTGAGGAAATCAGGCCAGTGGTTCTAAAAAATATTCCACCTTTTGTATTTGTCTAAGTGCTTATTCGTGGTGTTATTTAGCTTGTTTCTCAATCTCCTGTATTTCCCAGAAACTGCACATTAGAACAAAAGGCTTGATACATTCAAATTAAATATCTTCGGCTAGAATACATCCACATGGCATTGCATCACATACAGCAGAATGTCAGAAGACATGTAGTGTCTGGTTGCCCCACTGTTGGTAATGCTGTGGCTCACCACTAGATCAGCATGATGGCAGCCAGATCCATTGTATAGTTGCTTTCCTCTTGATGACCAGAAAATAGTCTGTGTGCTGTTACCTTGGCACCATACAAATGTCCAGGTCCCCATCAGCTCTTCACCTAATAGTTTTAATCCCACTTGATGATTCTGGTCTGAATCAATGAATTTATGACAGGCTTAAAAACGATTTTTAAATTCTATCACCCTGTCTCTATTTCCAAGCCAGTGTTGTTCAGGAAAGTAGAATTTACTTTGTTCAACCAGGGCAGCCCAGTGGAGTGGGTATGAGCATCGACATTAGAGCCAGAGGGTCTGGATTCAAATCCTGGTCCCACCTCTTTTTTTTATTTTTTTATTCTTTTTTTATTTTATTTTATTTTTATTATACTTTAAGTTCTAGGGTACATGTGCATAACGTGCAGGTTACATATGTATACATGTGCCATGTTGGTGTGCTGCACCCATCAACTCGTCAGCACCCATCAATTCATCATTTATATCAGGTATAACTCCCCAATGCAATCCCTCCCCCCTCCCCCCTCCCCATGATAGGCCCCATTGTGTGATGTTCCCCTTCCCGAGTCCAAGTGAGCTCATTGTTCAGTTCCCACCTATGAGTGAGAACATGCGGTGTTTGGTTTTCTCTTCTTGTGATAGTTTGCTAAGAATGATGGTTTCCAGCTGCATCCATGTCCCTACAAAGGACGCAAACTCATCCTTTTTGATGGCTGCATAGTATTCCATGGTGTATATGTGCCACATTTTCTTAATCCAGTCTGTCACTGATGGACATTTGGGTTGATTCCAAGTCTTTGCTATTGTGAATAGTGCCGCAATAAACATACGTGTGCATGTGTCTTTGTAGTAGCATAATTTATAATCCTTTGGGTATATACCCAGTAGTGGGATGGCTGGGTCATATGGTACATCTAGTTCTAGGTCCTTGAGGAATCGCCATACTGTTTTCCATAATGGTTGAACTAGTTTACAATCCCACCAACAGTGTAAAAGTGTTCCTATTTCTCCACATCCTCTCCAACACCTATTGTTTCCTGATTTTTTAATGATTGCCATTCTAACTGGTGTGAGATGGTATCTCATTGTGGTTTTGATTTGCATTTCTCTGATGGCCAGTGATGATGAGCATTTTTTCATGTGTCTGTTGGCTGTATGAATGTCTTCTTTTGAGAAATGTCTGTTCATATCCTTTCCCCACTTTTGGATGGGGTTGTGTGTTTTTTTCTTGTATATTTGTTTGAGTTCTTTGTAGATTCTGGAAATTAGCCCTTTGTCAGATGAGTAGATTGCAAAAATTTTCTCCCATTCTGTAGGTTGCCTGTTCACTCTGATGGTAGTTTCTTTTGCTGTGCAGAAGCTCTTTAGTTTAATGAGATCCCATTTGTCAATTTTGGCTTTTGCTGCCGTTGCTTTTGGTGTTTTAGACATGAAGTCCTTGCCCATGCCTATGTCCTGAATGGTACTACCTAGATTTTCTTCTAGGGTTTTTATGGTATTAGGTCTAACATTTAAGTCTCTAATCCATCTTGAATTAATCTTCGTATAAGGAGTAAGGAAAGGATCCAGTTTCAGCTTTCTACTTATGGCTAGCCAATTTTCCCAGCACCATTTATTAAATAGGGAATCCTTTCCCCATTTCTTGTTTTTCTCAGGTTTGTCAAATATCAGATGGTTGTAGATGTGTGGCATTATTTCTGAAGGCTCCGTTCTGTTCCATTGGTCTATATCTCTGTTTTGGTACCAGTACCATGCTGTTTTGGTTACTGTAGCCTTGTAGTATAGTTTGAAGTCAGGTAGCGTGACGCCTCCGGCTTTGTCCTTTTGACTTAGGATTGTCTTGGCAATACGGGCTCTTTTTTGGTTCCATATGAACTTTAAAGCAGTTTTTTCCAATTCGGTGAAGAAACTCATTGGTAGCTTGATGGGGATGGCATTGAATCTATAAATTACCTTGGGCAGTATGGCCATTTTCACAATATTGATTCTGCCTATCCATGAGCATGGTATGTTCTTCCATTTGTTTGTGTCCTCTTTGATTTCACTGAGCAGTGGTTTGTAGTTCTCCTTGAAGAGGTCCTTTACATCCCTTGTAAGTTGGATTCCTAGGTATTTTATTCTCTTTGAAGCAATTGTGAATGGAAGTTCATTCCTGATTTGGCTCTCTGCTTGTCTGTTACTGGTGTATAAGAATGCTTGTGATTTTTGCACATTAATTTTGTATCCTGAGACTTTGCTGAAGTTGCTTATCAGCTTAAGAAGATTTTGGGCTGAGACGATGGGGTTTTCTAAATACACAATCATGTCATCTGCAAACAGGGACAATTTGACTTCTTCTTTTCCTAACTGAATACCCTTGATTTCTTTCTCTTGCCTGATTGCCCTAGCCAGAACTTCCAACACTATGTTGAATAGGAGTGGTGAGAGAGGGCATCCCTGTCTTGTGCCAGTTTTCAAAGGGAACTTTTCCAGTTTTTGCCCATTCAGTATGATATTAGCTGTGGGTTTGTCATAAATAGCTCTTATTATTTTGAGGTACGTTCCATCAATACCGAATTTGTTGAGCGTTTTTAGCATGAAGGGCTGTTGAATTTTGTCAAAAGCCTTTTCTGCATCTATTGAGATAATCATGTGGTTCTTGTCTTTGGTTCTGTTGATATGCTGGATTACGTTGATTGATTTGCGAATGTTGAACCAGCCTTGCATCCCAGGGATGAAGCCCACTTGATCATGGTGGATAAGCTTTTTGATGTGCTGCTGAATCCGGTTTGCCAG
>NW_022310605.1:0-438 GCF_002776525.5 Piliocolobus tephrosceles
GTAGAAAACAACAGAAATGTTCATCAACTGAGGAGAGGATAAATAAAATGAATCCATAAAATAGAATCTTATTTAGCAAAAAAGGAAAAAAAAAGTGTTAATGCATGCTCCACAATGGATGAACATTAAAAATATGTGAAGTGAAAGAAGTGAGTAAAAAATGACTATGTGTTATGATGATTCCATTTATGTGAAATGTCCAGAATGGCAAATTCATATTCAGAAAGTAGACAAGCGGTTGCCTAGACTAGGAGGGGTTTAGGAAAGGCTGGAGAAAATGGGGAAAGTTTGCTAATGGACTCAAGTCTTTTTTAAGGAGCATTAAAATGTTCTAAAATTAAATTAAAATTATATTATGATGATTATTTGTCCACCCAGTTAATATCCTAAAAGAATTTGAAGTTTGTACTTTAAATGAGTGAATTACATAATGTATGA
>NW_022310605.1:448-2103 GCF_002776525.5 Piliocolobus tephrosceles
GCTTCAGCAAGGAGAGATACATTCTGGTGATATGCTGCACAGCAAAGTGACAGCAGTTACTCATAATGTAGTGCAGGTCTTAAAACTGCTAAAATACTACATTTCAAATGTTTCACCATAATGTAATAAGTATGTGAGGTGGAGGATATGTTATTTAACCTAATTTGTCCATTTCACAATATTTACATGTATTGTACCACATTGTATCCATATATATTCATTTATCAATAAAAACAAAATTTTAAAAAGAGAACTAAACAGATGTGCTAGATCTTCATCTAAAGACATTTCTGAGAAAAATATATCTGTTTTCTTTCAGAATAAATTTACAGTTCATAGATATCGTGTTACCTAATGTAAAGCAGATAATTTTGGCCATCAGCTTATACTGTGGGATAATCTCTTTTTGCTGACCTTGTAAAAGCTGTGGCAGATTAACCACAAGTAGGAAAGATTTTTACCATGATCAGGTAAAGGTTCTGCTTGCTTCTATTTTGAATAATATTGTCCCCCTAGAATCGCAAAGTGTGAATGCCTTTTATTTCAGAGGTCTAGCACTAAATGCTTTAGTCAGTTATATCGCGCATTCTGAAATAAGTACTTGTGCATTTGAGAAGGTACTATATATAATCATGTTTTTAATTTAACTATCATATATGTCTACTTTTCTAGTTGAGAGTCTATATTTTATAGAGACCCTCCATATATATAAGTGCTTTTCTGATAGTCTATCCATTAAATTTCAAACATAAGTTAAGGCATAATTTTGCTTTTTTTTTATTATTGTTATTATATTTTAAGGCTAGTCAAGTGAAGCAGTGGGAGTGGAGAAGGAACTGCTTTAATTTTTATATACTGGTGTTACAGACTGTATGGGACAGGCTATATATTTGTTGGCTGAATTTTAGAAGCAAAGTGAAATATTTATTTCATATTTCATTAGATTTAGGGATGATGACTACTTTAAGGGATTGTCGCTAGACTGAAAACACCACATCATCAATCACCTGGAAATAATATTTTGCCTATGTGTTTTGTTGACAAGAACTTTTATTGTGGCAATATAGCTCACAACTGAAATATGTGAAAAATGTGCAGAAAAAAGACAATATTTGTTATTAAGGGATATTTAGGCCTGAGATGCAGGATGCAAATATTTAAAACATACACCTTTTAAAGATTAGATTTAAAATGTAAATTGAAGCAGAGCACTTAGAAAAAGACATAATATGTAATATAAAAGTCCTGGGTTTAAAATGTTAAAATACTAAATGAGAAAATATGCTTCTTGGGTAGCTTAAAATCGAATACGAGACAAAAAATTATTCAAAACTTTTTCTAAGATAAAAAACATGTAGACAGTTTCATTGATATAAAATGAAATAAATGTCTGGATATAACTTTAGTAGAATAGAACAGGGAGACAAGAGCAAAGGGGAGGTGTACGCAGAATAAAGTGAACATATTATTCTAACAATGAGAGGACAGAATTGAATGATTGCTCTTGGAGACAAGGGATTTTGGTGTCTAAGTTAATGATGAATCTTTTGTTTGCAAGTTAAAAAATGTAACTTAAACCTGGTGAAGGAATAAAGGGTGGTGGAGGGGATGATTCTTTGTACACTAAACTGGTTTTAATGACTAATGAATTAATC
>NW_022310606.1:0-942 GCF_002776525.5 Piliocolobus tephrosceles
TTGGAGGTGGGGCCTGGTGGGAGGTGATTTATCATAAACGGGAGGCTGGTGGGGGTAGAAGGAAAAACACGTGTGTAGGGTGGGGAGGTGCAGGCTGGCAATAGGGTGGTGGGAGGGTGGTGGGCAGTAGGAAGAGGGAGTAGCCTGCTTCAGAGGCACAGCCTCAAGGACAACCTGTACTAGGGCAGTGCACCTGTGGCTTTGCAAGCTTTAGCCCCATCGCTGCTCTCATGGGCTGGGTTGATCTTGAATGCGTGTAGCTTTTCCACACGGAGAATGTGAGCTGGTGGTGGGTCTGTGAATCTGGGGTCTGGAGGATGGTGACCCCCCCCACATGGGGGCTCCAAGTCCATATTTTCCTTCTGCACTGCCCTCATATAGTTTTCCAAGAGGCTCTGCCTCTGCAACAGGCTTCTGCCTAGAATCAGTGGGGGGTGGTTATGTGGTGGGGGTGGATCTTTCACCAATGGTTAAGCACCATCTTCTTGATGCTGACCTTGTGATACTGAGTTGTCATGAGATCTGGTTGTATAGCAGTGTGGCACCTTCTCCTCTCTCTGTCTTGCTCCTACTTCTGCCATGTAAAATATCCCATTGCCGCTTGGTCTTCTGGTATGATTGGGAGGCTTCCTGATTCCTCCCAGGAGCAGAAGCCTCTATGATTCCTTTAAAGCCTGCAGAACCATAAGCCAGTTCAACCTCTTTTCTTTATGATCATACAGAAAATTAGTGTTCTGAAGTGGAGCTATGAAATGCCTTCAAGATCTTTTCCTTCTTTTCTTGGCAATCAGCACTCAGTTTCTTTTCATGCAAATATCTGTAGCCTTCATGAATTCCCCCCCTGAAAATGGACTTCTTTTACGACATTGACCGAATGCAACAAAGAGAGCTGAAAATGTAGAAGCAGGTGGAGAAGTGTATAACGGCCAGAGGTTGGAAAGT
>NW_022310606.1:952-1202 GCF_002776525.5 Piliocolobus tephrosceles
GTTTCCCAAGAGGCTCTGCCTCTGCAGGAGGCTTCTGCCTGGAAACAGTGGGCAGTGGTGTGGGTGGTGGTTCCTTCACCAGTGGCTAATCTTCTTGATGCTGATCTCCTGATAGTGAGTTCTCATGAGATCTGATTGTATAACAGGATGTGGTACCTCCTTCCTCTCTCTGTCTTGCTCCTACTCCTGCTGGATGAAATATCTCATTGTCGCTTGGCCTTCTGGTGTGGTTAGAAGGCCTCTGATCAGA
>NW_022310608.1:0-6258 GCF_002776525.5 Piliocolobus tephrosceles
ATACTGCCCAAGGTTATTTATAGATTCAATGCCATCCCCATCAAGCTACCAATGAGTTTCTTCACCGAATTGGAAAAAACTGCTTTAAAGTTCATATGGAACCAAAAAAGAGCCCGTATTGCCAAGACAATCCTAAGTCAAAAGGACGAAGCCGGAGGCGTCACGCTACCTGACTTCAAACTATACTACAAGGCTACAGTAACCAAAACAGCATGGTACTGGTACCAAAACAGAGATATAGACCAATGGAACAGAACGGAGCCTTCAGAAATAATGCCACACATCTACAACCATCTGATATTTGACAAACCTGACAAAAACAAGAAATGGGGAAAGGATTCCCTATTTAATAAATGGTGCTGGGAAAATTGGCTAGCCATAAGTAGAAAGCTGAAACTGGATCCTTTCCTTACTCCTTATACGAAGATTAATTCAAGATGGATTCGAGACTTAAATGTTAGACCTAATACCATAAAAACCCTAGAAGAAAATCTAGGTAGTACCATTCAGGACATAGGCATGGGCAAGGACTTCATGTCTAAAACACCAAAAGCAACGGCAGCAAAAGCCAAAATTGACAAATGGGATCTCATTAAACTAAAGAGCTTCTGCACAGCAAAAGAAACTACCATCAGAGTGAACAGGCAACCTACAGAATGGGAGAAAATTTTTGCAATCTACTCATCTGACAAAGGGCTCATTTCCAGAATCTACAAAGAACTCAAGCAAATATACAAGAAAAAAACAAACAACCCCATCCAAAAGTGGGGAAAGGATATGAACAGACATTTCTCAAAAGAAGACATTCATACAGCCAACAGACACATGAAAAAATGCTCATCATCACTGGCCATCAGAGAAATGCAAATCAAAACCACAATGAGATACCATCTCACACCAGTTAGAATGGCAATCATTAAAAAATCAGGAAACAATAGGTGTTGGAGAGGATGTGGAGAAATAGGAACACTTTTACACTGTTGGTGGGATTGTAAACTAGTTCAACCATTATGGAAAACAGTATGGCGATTCCTCAATGATCTAGAACTAGATGTACCATATGACCCAGCCATCCCCCTACTGGGTATATACCCAAAGGATTATAAATTATGCTACTACAAAGACACATGCACACGTATGTTTATTGCGGCACTATTCACAATAGCAAAGACTTGGAATCAACCCAAATGTCCATCAGTGACAGACTGGATTAAGAAAATGTGGCACATATACACCATGGAATACTATGCAGCCATAAAAAAGGATGAGTTTGCGTCCTTTGTAGAGACATGGATGCAGCTGGAAACCATCATTCTTAGCAAATTATCACAAGAAGAGAAAACCAAACACCGCATGTTCTCACTCATAGGTGGGAACTGAACAATGAGCTCACTTGGACTCGGGAAGGGGAACATCACACACTGGGGCCTATCATGGGGAGGGGGGAGGGGGGAGGGATTGCATTGGGGAGTTATACCTGACATAAATGATGAATTGATGGGTGCTGACGAGTTGATGGGTGCAGCACACCAACATGGCACATGTATACATATGTAACCTGCACGTTATGCACATGTACCCTAGAACTTAAAGTATAATAAAAAAAAAAAAAAAAAAAAGAAAAAGAAAATATGTTCAGACCGAAAATGGACAGAAGCTTTCTGAGGAACTGCTTTGTGTCGTATGCATTCCACTCACAGTGTTATACCTCTCTTTTCATACAGCGTCAAGAAAACTCTTTTGGAGAAAGAGGTACCAAGTGATATTCGGGAGCATGTTGATGCCAATGAAGAAAAGGGAAATAGCCTCAGACAAAACCTGGAAAGAAGCTTTCTAAGAAACTACTCTGTGATATTTGTAATTATATCACAGAGATAAAGGTTTCCTTACATTACACAGCTTGAAAACTGTCATGGACTGATCCATGAAGGGACATTCGGGAGCACACTCAGGACTATGGTGAAAAAGGAAATATCTTCAGATAAAAACTGGAAGGAAGCTTTCTATGAATCTGTTTTTCTCTATGTTTATTGTTCTCACATAGATGCAGCTTTCTTTACATTTCACAGCTTGGAAACTCCCTCGTGGTTGGATCCACACAGGGATATTTGGGATCACATTCGGGCCTATGATCCTATTGGAAATAGAGTCAGATAAAAACTGGAGAGATGCTTTTTGAAAAACTGCTTTGTGAGCTGTGCATTCCTCTCAGGGAGTTTTAATGTTCTTCTCATAGGCACAGTTTGAACACTGTTTCTGTAAACCCAAAAGAGTGATATTCGGAGCACTTTGAAGTCTATGGCAAAAAGTGAAATGTCATCCAATAAAAAACAAAAAGAAGCACTCGAATAAACTGCTCTCTGATATGCACATTCTTTTCACAGGGTTAAAACTTACTCTACATTTCCCAGTTTGAAAGTCGGCCCCTGAGAGTTCTGCAAAGGGATTGTAAGTGGCAACCGGAGGCCTGTGTCAAGCAAGGAAATGTCTCCCATCGAAAATTGGAGAGAAGCTTTCTCCACAACTCTTATGTGATGTTTGTATTCATTTCAAAGATTTAAATCATTCTTTGTGTTGAGCAGTTTGAAATCACTGTTTCTGTGGCATCTGAGAAAGGACATTTGGAGACACTCTTTAGAATACCCTGAAAAAGAAATAACCTTAGATAGAAACGAGTAGGAAGCATTCTGTGAACCTGCTCTGTCTGACCTGAATTCTGATCACACTGTTAAGCTTCTCTTTTTATTGAGCAGTATCATAACACTGTTTTTGTTTAGACAGCCAGGGGATATTCAAGAGCGATTTCAGGGTTACGCTGTAAAAGGAAACCTCTTCAGATAGAAAATGGAGAGAAGTTTTCTGAGGTGCTGCTTTGAGACATGTGCATTCCACTCACAGAAATATACCTTTCTTCTCTTAGAGGATTCTGGAATCCTTTTTGGAGAAAAAGCTACCTAGAGACATTCGGGAGTAAAGGGTTGGCTATGGTGAAAAAGGAAATATCCTCAGACAAAACTGGAGAGAAGATTTCAGTGAAACTGCTTCATGTTAGATATATCTATTCATCTTGCATTGTTCAAACCTTATATTACCCAGTTTGGAAACTCCATCATGCACAAACCCGCGAAGTGACATTTGGGAGCACATTCAGAGCTATGGTGAAAGAGGAGATATCTCCAGATAAAAATTCGATAGAAGCATTCTGAGAAAATAATTGTGGTGTATGCATTCTACTCAGGGTGTTATATCTCTTTTCTCACAAGGCACTAATTAGGCACTGTTCCTGTGTAACCGAAAAACTGACATTACGGAGCAGATTGTAGACTATGGCAGATAGTGAAATATACTGAAATGAAATCGAGAAAGATGCGTTCCAAGAGTCTACTCTCTGATATGTGCATTCACTTCAAAGGATTTACGCTTCCCCTATGTTGCCCAGTTTCGAAAATCTGTCTTTGAAGAATCTGTGAAGGGATATTTAGTGACGCCCAGAGGCTTGTTGTGAGCAAGGAAACACTTCCGATGAAACCTGCCGAGTAACATTCTGAGCAACTGCTTTGCGATGTGTGTATTCGTCTCCTAGATTTAAACCATTCTTTGGTTTGAGCAGATTGAAATCACTGTTTCTGTGGAATCTGAGGAAGGACATTTGGGAATGATCCTTAGAACATGGAGAAATAAATATCCTCAGGTAAAAATCAGAAGGACACTTTCTGTGAAACTATTCGGTGTTGTCTTAATTCCTCTCACTTAGTTAAGCCTCTCCTTACTAATTTGTTTTTCTAAGACCACCAGAGTGAGCACAAAAGATCCAGAGAGTAGGCAAGGCTAGGAGAAAAACTGCAAATTTATTTTTGGTCACCTAGCTTCAGGGAAGAAGGTGGGTAGGGAGAGGTCTGTCGGCCTCTTGCAAAGGAGGCTAAGCGAGTCACCCCGTGGAGCTCTGAGACGGAGTTCCTAATGCAGTCCCGACAGGAGTGGGGGGCTGGGAAGTGCGCACAAGATGGTCACCAGGAGCAGCTCTTCTAGGAGTGGGATTGAAATAGGCCGGGAACAGGCGTGTCAGGGGCGTTCCATAGGTACGACCAGGTAAATCTTGGTCTCTTCGGATTGACGTCACCTGGCACAGGCCCGGTTGTTCTGCACCTTCCCAGGCACCGGCTGCATATTCGCACGTGTGGGATAAGTTGGTGATGAAGAACGGGGTAGTGTGCCATCTTGCCTCCGTTTATCCAAACAGTCCAACCTTTTATAGACAAGATTGATAAAGGGCGCTGTGATCTGTCTGGCTACTTCTGGCTGTTAAGGGGCGTCGTTAAGTTCGGGGCCTATGGTTGGCATTTGGACATACAGATGAAGAATAAAATAAGGCACAGTATTATTATAGGAATGAAGAATGGAAGCATTTGTTGTAATATGGGCAAAACCCAGAAGGAAGGTCCCGGCAAGTTTGGGGTATTAAGGTTCTGTATTTCAGTATTTTGTTTTATTGAGGGTTTGATTGTTAGTGTCTACTAGGCCTGACTGGCTATCATAATAGCAGCACTCTTCTCCGAGGAAGAAACAAGTGCCTCCTTTTTCAGCTGTAAGCAAGTCTAGGGCTCGCCTGTTTTGGGCAGCTACTTGGGCTATTGAGGTAGTTCAGCACTGTAGAGAGGCCAGGCTTTCAGCTGATTCTAATAACTAGAGGGAAGAAAACAGCCCATTTTTGTAAGCGATTGGCAGGAGGGTGTAGCTGCAGTGTCAGTTCGACTAGTTCAGGTTTGCTATACAGGGTGAGGCTGGGCACTAAGGATACTGGGACACAGAGAGATTGAGATTGAGTTGTGACAGTTTGGTTAAAGGTTTTAGAAAGGGACCCCTTGCACCAGAAATAGCCTCCAATGGGGGCTGTTTGGCCTCCATTGGGCACCTGAGTATGATTACCCCAGGGGGAATTTGGGGTTGAAAAACAAAAAGGAAGGATTGTGCTATTTGGATTTTGGTATAGTGGTGCCTGCAGTGTGAGTAAATTGTGGGATGTTTGACCAGTTGTGTTGAAGGCCATAGGCAGGGGGCTGCCCCTGGAGGGGGCCTTCTAAAGCCTCACAGAGGAAGCAATGGGAGAGACTGGTTATATTCACAGTGTAGGTTAAGTTTAGCCCTTGGCAGATAAGTGTGAGCCATGAGAAGGAGTCTCTATTGTCGGGAGAGAAGTTTGACAGCCTTAAGGAAGACAACTGGCAGAAGTATGTACTACTGAGTGTGTACAGCTGTCTTGTGACAAAGTTTCAGTGAAGAAAAAAAATTGCCATACAGTAGGCGGACTAGCAATGGTCTGAGTGTATGAGTGAGACAGCAATATAAGTATAAAATGAGACTTTATTTTCAGTGTAGTCGCATAGTGTCCATTACCACTGAAGATGTTCGATGAAGGTTAGGAGACAGGAGAACCACTGCTCTGGACTATTGTCTGGAGGTAAATATGGGTCTGGGGTTATGTATTGAAAGTCTGATAGGTTTATGTAGAGGATGGTGAGAAAGTGAGCTAAGTGCCAGGGGTCAGGGAGCATGAGATAGTCAAGGAAGTTTTGTAAGTTTGAGATGAGTGGGGGAAAGTTGAACTGATGTCCACTGATTGTTCTCGATGGGGGCCCTTTTTAGCTGGGAAATATGAATCCAATGTGTGTGTCCTAGGAGTTTCGCTGCTGTATGTGTAGACAGGAAGACAGTGTATGGGCTATTCCACCTGGGCTGTGAGTCTTTGGCTTGGATATCTTTGATGTATCCTTGGTCTCCGGGACTGAGGGAGAGATGTGGGTTGTAGGCGTCTGTTGGAGGAGGGTGTGCTAACTCAGCGTGTTGTCTTAGGAGTTGTCTGAGAAGAGTGATATATGGGAGGTAGTTCGCCAAAGGGGCCGGCAGGGTAGGTATGTGCTGGAGGATTAGGGGCCTTCCGTAGACTAATTCGAACCGACTGAGGCCTGTTGGGCTTCGAGGTGCTGCCTGCAGCCAGGTCAGGGCTCAGGGAACGAGAGTTACCCACGACTGCCGGGTTTCCATTGAGAGTTTGGTGAGCTGTTGTTTGATGAGTCCGTTAGCCTTTTCCACCTTACCAGAAGACTGAGGCCTATAAGGGATGTGGAGTTTCCGGGTGATGTGTAGGAGGGCTGTCACCTGTCGGACTACTTAGTGTTGAATGCTGGCCCGTTGTCGGATTGAAGAGTGACCAGGAGGCCAAACCTAGGGATAATATGTTCAGTGAGTATAGAGGTAACA
>NW_022310609.1:0-1564 GCF_002776525.5 Piliocolobus tephrosceles
ATATATACTAATTCGACATATATATATGTGTGTGTATGTGTGTGTATGTGTGTGTGTGTGTGTGTGTTCATATATATATTATCATTTGTTCTGGGTCTCAGTTTTAAATTAATTCACCACTATTTGGTCCTTCTTCAGTAATAGCGTCAAGAGTTTTTTTTATCAACAGTTTTTTTATCAACAGTTTTTTTATCAAGGGCTGTGCATTATATTATATTCATGTGATGATGTACAGTTAACAATTACACTTTCTTCACAATTACTATAATAATTATGATTACTGCTACTAGTATGGGTATCCATTTTATAATCAATATTAAAAGCAAAATTATTATTCTTTTCATATTCAATAATATTATTATTGCTATTGTTATTAAAACTTTGTATATTTATGGTATTTTCATTATTAATATTCAACTAATTATTATTATATATTATTTATTTTTCTATGTCAACTAAGTTTCTATTATAATCTTAATTGTTGTCCTTACATGGCACACCGCTATATGTTGTTTCTGATATGTCGTCTTTAATAATATGTTTATCACGATTATCTCCATTGTCCTCTCCATCCTCTCCACCCTCTCCACCCTCTCCATCTTTTCCACCCTCTCCATTTTCTCCATTTTCTCCATTTTCTCCATTTTCTCCATTTTCTCCATTTTCTCCATATTCTCCATATTCTCCATATTCTCCATATTCTCCATTTTCTCCATTTTCTCCATCATCTCCATCCTCTCCATTTTCTCCATCATCTCCATCCTCTCCACCCTCTCCATCCACTCCACCCTCTCCACCCTCTCCATCATCTCCATCATCTCCATCATCTCCATCATCTCCATCATCTCCACCCTCTCCATCCTCGTCCTCTTGTCTGTTCATCATTTTTTCCATATTATTATTACCATCATACTGATTATTATTTTTATTACTACTGCTTAAATAATTATTGCTCTCAATGTCACTATTATTATCTGAAGATATTGTATAACAACTTTTATTACTTTCTATAGTATGTTCTGTTTCACTATCATTTTCGAAGTCTTGTCCTGTATTATCATACTGTACATGTCCCATATGATTATATGAATGTTCTCTAATTTCATAATAATTATTGTTATTTAATGGAAAATGATTTGAGTTTTTTTGACTGAAGTATGGTCTTCCTTCATGTTCGCCGTTTTGGCTATCCATCTCGCTATCCATATCTATGTCGTCTTCACTCTCGTTATAATTGTTGTTTCTGTTGTTTATGCTGTTTATGTTGTTTATGTTGTTTATGTTGTTTATGCTGTTTCTGTTGTTTATGCTGTTTCTGTTATAGTTGATATAGTTGTCATTATAAATACCTTCATCATTATTTTCATCGTTACTATTGATGCTGTAACTACTGTAGTCATTATCGGTGTAGCTGCTATTGTTACTATCATCTTGTCCACCCGTGTATTTTGCTACATTATTTTGATCATCTATAGTATTATCATTTTTTTTTATTTTTTTTAAATTATTGCTATTGTAGGAAGTATCAGATTCTATAATCTCAGAATCAAAATAAGTTTTTCGT
>NW_022310613.1:0-1430 GCF_002776525.5 Piliocolobus tephrosceles
TGGTGTAAGTAGTCACTACCTTCCCTTCTCTTGGGCCTTCCAGAGACCACGTCAAAACACCTGTCACTCTCAGAAACAAACCACTGTGGATTTCTTCAGCTCTGCGTTGACATTCAGAAAAACTATGGCCTCAGAAGGTAACTTCCTTTCTGTTAGAAATCTACTAGGCTTTACAATGAGCACTAAGATTGCCCTGAACTCGGCCGGACGCGGTGGCTCACGCCTGTAATCCCAGCACTTTGGGAGGCTGAGGCGGGCGGATCACAAGGTCAGGAGATCGAGACCATCCTGGCTAAGACAGTGAAACCCCGTCTCTGCTAAAAATACAAAAAATTAGCCGGGCGCATTGGCAGGCGCCTGTAGTCCCCGCTACTCGGGAGGCTGAGACAGGAGAATGGCGTGAACCCGGGAGGCGGAGCTTGCAGTGAGCCGAGATCGCGCCACTGCACTCCAGCCAGGGTGATGAGCAAGACTCCATCTCAAAAAAAAAAAAAAAAAGAAGATTGCCCTGAACTCAAACCCAGAAAAGTTCTGGGTGCAAGGCTCAGTCCTCCCTTCTACAAACCAGAGTGATGACCTGATACAGTCCCCAACTGCCTAGTGCCTTCCCTAACCCTAAGCGTCATCATAACATTAATCTTAATGCAGCTCCTACCCCTAATCCTATACCAGAATCCCTTTCCACAGCAGCTCCAGCTTAGTTTAGTCAAGTTTAATGCTTACAAACACAAATAAACAAAATTGACACAACATCAACCCCAGGCCTCAACTCTTCCCGAAATGAAAACCCCAAATCAAATCCCACCTTGAAATCCTAATTCTGACAGCTAAACCTGAATTTGACCCTGACCCTGACAATAGCCCTAAACCAAGTGTAACCAGAGCATTATGTAATCCTGAACTTAAGCCCTAAGACTAAAACCTTAACACTAAAACCATAATCCTAAGACAGAAACAATAACCCTACACAAAAAAACGTGTCTATCAGCATTAAAACCTAATGCGCACCCTTAAATACCATCACTAACACTTACCACAACCCCTAAGACCTAATTCTAAATTCTAGGTCCTAATTCTGCTTTCTGAACATGAATATAACACTCATTTTAAGTCTAATAATAACCCCTAACAGGAATGCTACAACTCTTATTTCAACCCTAGCCATACACCTATCCCAACCTAAACCTAAACATAGTCATTGCATAAAACCCAAACTCTAAATACAACATTCATCTTTAGCCCAACCCTAACCCTACACCTAACACTAAGCCCTAACCCTAAGATTAACTACTCACATTAATTCTAACCCTAATGTGTTACCCCAGTCTGTACCCAAATGCTAACCCTAATACTAATTCTATCTAATAATTGTAACCCTAACTATAATCATAATACTCAACATCACCTTAACACCTTAATCTAAATTTATA
>NW_022310614.1:0-1863 GCF_002776525.5 Piliocolobus tephrosceles
TTCCAGTAATAAATGTATACTTCAACATATGCAAATCAATAAATATGATATATCATATCAACAGAATGAAGGATAAAACTCATATGATTATTGTAATGGATACAGATAAAGCATCTAATACAAGGCACAATCCATTTATGATAAAAAAAAAAAAAAAAGAAACTTCTCTACAAATTAGGCATGGAATGAACATACCTCAACGTAAAAGGCGTATAGGACAAACCTTCAGCTAACATCATTTGAATGGCAAAAAAACAAGAGTCTTTTATCTAAGAACTGGAACAAGACAAGGATACCCATTCTTATTCAACATAGTACAGGAAATCCTATTCAGAGCAATCAGGAAAGAAAAAGGAAAAAGAAAAAGGGCATCCAAATTGGAAAAGTGGAAGTTAAGTTGTCTTTTGTAGATGGCATAATCTTATATGTGTAATGACATAAAACTACCACCAAAAATATTTTAGAACTGACAAATAAATTCAGTAAATTTTCAGAATACAAAATCAGCATACAAAAATCAGTAGCATTTTTATACACCAATGAGAAACTAGCTGAAAACTAAATCAAGAATTTTATGTCATTTACAATAGGTACCAAAAATAAATAAATAAATAAATAAAAAGAAAAGGGGGGGTAGTTTGAATAAATTTAACCAGGAAGGGGAAAAAACTCTGCAAGGAAAACTCCAAAACTCTGATAAAAGAAATTGAAGAGGGCACAAACAAATGGAAACACATCTGATGCTAATGGATTAGAAGAATTAATATTGTGAAAATATCCACATCACACCACCCAAAGCAATCTACAAATTCAATACATTTCCTATCAAAATACCAATGACATTCTTTACCAAAAAGAAAAACAATCTTAAAGTTTACATGGAACCACAAAAGACCCTGTATAGACAAAGTAACACTGAGCAAAAAGAACAAAGCTGGAAGCATCACACTTTCTGACTTAAAATATACTGCAAAGCAATAGTAACCAAAACAGCATTGCATTGGTATAAGAATAGACATAGACCTATGGAACACAGAACCCAGATATAAATCCTTGCATTTATAGTCAACTGATTGTTTTCAAAGGTGCCAACAATATACATTGAAGAAAAGACAGCTTCTTTAATAAATGGTGCTAACAATACTGGATATCCACATGCAAAAGAATGTAATTAGACACCTATGTTTTATCAAACACTAAAACACAACTGAAAATGGATTGGAAACTTAAATACTAAGACCTCAAACCATAAACTACTAAAAGAAAACATAGGAGAAATGCTTCAGGACATTAGGCAAATAATAATAATAATAATAATAATAATAATAATAATAATAATAATGATATCTAAGACCTCAAAAGAATAGGTAGCAAAAACAAAAATACACAAATTGGAACATATTAAAATCATAAACTTCTGCATAACAAAGGAAACAACAGTGTAAAGAGGCAAAAGAGTAGGAGAAAATATTTGCACACTATTCATCTGATGAGGGACTATTATTCAGAACTGAATAAGGAACTAAAATACCTCAGTTCCCAGAAGCATAAAAACAAGCAAACAAATTATTCCTCGGAAAACTGGGCAAATAATCTGAATAGATATTTCTCTAAAAAAGACATACACATGGCCAACAGATATATAACAAAGTGGTCAACATCGCTAACATCAGGGAAATCCAAATCAAAGCTACAATGAGATATTATCTTACCCAACAGCGAGATATTATCTTACCCAAGTATGAATGGTTACTATGGAAAAACAAAAACAAAACCAATGCTGGTAAGGATGCAGATCAAAGGAAATTAGTATACACTATCAGTGGAAATGAAATTAGTACAGACATTATGGAAAAGAGTAGA
>NW_022310616.1:0-1312 GCF_002776525.5 Piliocolobus tephrosceles
TTTTTTTTTTTTTTTTTTTTTTTTAGTAATACTTAAAAATGTTTTATAAATTAAAATTAAAAACGGTATGTAAATCATTCAGGCTACATGATTTTACTATTTCGTAACCTCATTATTTTATTATTTTAGCTTTTTACAGTTTCACCGTTTTACATTATTTATAACATATTAAAGCTTACTATTTTTATTTTTAAATTCAAATATATTCTTAACCGTTTGTAAAGGAACAATTTTTTTTTTTTTTTTTTTTTTAATAAACCGTAAAAAAAAAAAAAAAAAAATGAATGTTAATAAATTTTTATAAAAATATAGTATATTCGTATGTACATGTAAGAGTTAAAGATATGGCATTAATTTTTTCGTAGAAGGTATATATATATGTAGATATATTCATTTGCATATTTTTTTTGTTTTTTAATTTTTTCCACATTTTAATTTAAAACATTCTGCTACGTAATATTTTTGCTAACGTAATGTTTTTTTTGCTACGTAATGTTTTTTTTGCTACGTAATGTTTTTTTTTTGCTACGTAATGTTTTTTTTTGCTACGTAATGCTTTTTTTGCTACGTAATGTTTTTTTTGCTACGTAATGCTTTTGCTATGTAATATTTTATCGCAATTGCCATGTTTTATGCATTTTTATTTGTTTATCACTACAAAATGTTTATTCACTTTTTATCAAGCATTGATATATTAAAAAAAAAAAAAAAAAAAAATAGCATTAACATTAACATTAATAAAAAATATATGCGAATATTATTATTTTTTTTTTTTTTTTTTATTTTTTTTTTTTTTTTTTTTTTTTTTTTTTATTTTTTTTTTTTTAATTATTAAATATATATATATATATATATATATATATTTTTTTTTTTAAATTATATATATTTTTTTAATTTTATTCTAATTATTATTTTTATTTTAATTTATGTTATGATTTCGTTAAATTTTTGTTGTATATACCTTTGTTGAATTTATTTTATAATATGTAATATATAATATGTATATATTTTATATATAAAACTTATATAATTTATATATACATAAAAATAATATATAATATATATGTATTTATATATATGTAATATTATACATGTATGCATTATAGGTATATTATATTTTTTTTTCCAAAAACATCAGTATATGTTTTTATATATACGTTTAGTTTAATTTTTACTATTTTTTTTTTTTTTAAATAAAATAATTTTTTTTAATCTTTCGAATATTTAACCATTTATTTTAATCATTCTTCCACTAGTTCAAAATTTTACTTCCAATTGTTTTTTTTTTTTTTTTTTTTTTTTTTTTTTTTTT
>NW_022310616.1:1412-3829 GCF_002776525.5 Piliocolobus tephrosceles
TTTTTTTTTTTTTTTTTTTTTTTTTTTTTTTTTTTTAATATTGTTCATTAATTGAATATAATTATAATATATTTTTAATTGTACATTTTAGGATATATGATTAATTATTTATTTTTACAAATAATTTTGATAGTTTATTTATTTCCTATTTAAACTATTATGAAAACATCTAGAACGATAACGTCTTACGGTTTTTAAAAAAATTAAAATTACTTAGAAGTAACAGTTAATATATATATATATATATATATATATATGTATGTTCATGTACCTGGATAAAGGCGAATTTTAGTTTAAAGTTTTTAGATTGTTTTTGTGTTATAATTGTATATATTTATATATATACGCAATTTTTTTGAATCAGGAGCAAGAATTTATAAAGTTTGTGCATTTTTAGGCTAAAAATTAACCAAATAAAAATAAATTGTTACTAGTTTGGTAGTAATAATAATAGTAAACATTTATAACTATACAACTTTTAAAATACTTTTTACCTAATATTTAAAAATAACTATTATTTGCACAAAACGACTATTATATACATATATTGGTCACTTATTTATAATAATATTTATAACAATATTTATAATAATATTTATAATAATATTTATAAATTGTTTTTAACAAAATTTATAATTATATCTGTCTATTAAGAATTTCCAATTTGTACTAATTAAGAAAGGATCTGTCAACTCGTTATTTTGAACATAAAAATATATATAGGTAGTTATATATATATATATATATATATATATATATATATATATACATAGTTAATTACATTGTTACTATGCTATTAAAGATTTTTATAAACATTAAAAAAAAAATTCAAAATATGAACAATGATAATAAGAAAACATAAAACAAAACAAAATAAATAAATAAATAAATAAATGAATAAATAAATAATGAGAAAGTTTTAGTAAAAAAAAAAAAAAAAATAGGTAAAATTTAAATTTATCATTTATTTTATCAATTTAAAGTGGTACATATATATATATGTATATATGTGTGTGTATCGCAAGAAACGACGAAACAAAAAAACACTATACGAACAAGTTCGATGAAAAAAAAATATCGGAATAATAATTTTTGTTATTAACCAAGTAGGAGTAAAAGTAGTAAGTATGCATATCGACACACACACACATACGTGTCAATATGTATATATATATACACATATATATATATATATATATATATATATGTATATATATGTGTGTATTTATATATTTATATATTTACTAGAATGTAAAAATGAATGAGGATAATAATATTAAACTAGTAGAGAGTAGTATTAATGACTCTATATGGAATAAAACAAATTTAAAAAATAATTATAAAAATAATATAAAAAATCATTATATATGTTCTACTATTACATCTTCTAATGAAAAAAAAATGACAACACAAACATTAAATGTTAATAATAATTGTCTGAATGATAAAGTTATATACGAAGCACCTATACTTTATACAGGTTGTGTCACCAGTGGTACTGCAGAAAATACTGATTGTAGTTATAGCGTTAATAGTAATAATGCGAGTGAAAACAATATACATCAAGACATGAGTGAGGAAGAAAATATTGAAAATTCTTTACTCGAAGGTGAAGAAATAAAAAATGGAACATTATCTACCTCGGATGTACTATACGATAAAAATAGTACAAATAGTGCTACTGATAATATATTTAACAGTTTTACTAGTAATAATGATATTAACGATAATAATGATAATTATAATGGAAAAGATGAAAGTGAGAAAAATAGTTATGAACAACAATTATTTTTATCATCAGTCGATAGCAGTGATAAAAATAGTACTATATCTTCAAAGAAAGAATATACAGAAATAATACAAAATATAATAAATTTTAATAAAAATAAATTCGAATTAAATTTAAGTAGAGGGGAATTATATTTAACTGAAGAAGAATATATTTTTATATCATCTTTTTTAAATTCTAGTAAATTTAGATTTTATTCAATTGAAGATATGATAAAAAAAAAAAAAAAAAAAAGAGATATATATAATAATATTATTATGGATGAGTCATATTTATCAAATTATAAAAGATCTAAAAGTGACATTACATTTTATGCACATAATAATATATATAATAATAAGTATGGTATTTATAATGATAAACATGGGTATCCGAGTGATAAAACTAGTACTTATAGTGATATAAATTGTAGTATGAATGAAATAATGGAAGAATATAACCACAACAACAATAACGACAACAACAACAACAACAACAACGATAATAATAATAAACTATTAAAATATAATACGTCATCAGTAATATTAGAAAATATAAATAATACATCAGTAAATAAATTACAGGAAGGAAATAGCAACTGTATGGATGAAATGACAGATAATGTCAATACTACCACTGCTACTACTAC
>NW_022310617.1:0-1190 GCF_002776525.5 Piliocolobus tephrosceles
CACCACATCACACTTATTCCAATATTGACCACATAATTGGAAGTAGAGCACTCCTCAGCAAATGTGAAAGAACGGAAATTATAACAAACTGTCTCTCAGACCACAGTGTAATCAAACTAGAACTCAGGACTAAGAAACTCAATCAAAACCGCTCAACTATATGGAAACTGAACAACCTGCTCCTGAATGACTACTGGGTACATAACGAAATGAAAGCAAAAATAAAGAAGTTCTTTGAAACCAATGAGAACAAAGATACAACATACCAGAATCTCTGGGACACATTTAAAGGAGTGTGTTGAGGGAAATTTATAGCACTAAATGCCCACAAGAGAAAGCAGGAAAGATCTAAAATGGACACTCTAGCATCACAATTACAAGAACTAGAGAGGCAAGAGAAAACACATTCAAAAGCTAGCAGAAGACAAGAAATAACTAAGATCAGAGCAGAACTGAGGGAGATAGAGACATAAAAAACCCTCCAAAAAATCAATGAATCCAGGAGTTGGTTTTTTGAAAAGATCAACAAAATTGACAGACCGCTAGCAAGACTAATAAAGAAGAAAAGAGAGAGGAATCAAATAGACGCAATAAAAAATGATAAAGGGGATATCACCACCGACCCCACAGAAATACAAACTACCATCAGAGAATACTATAAACACCTCTACACCAATCAACGAGAAAATGTAGAAGAAATGGATAATTTCCTGGACACATATACTCTCCCAAGACTACACCAGGAAGAAGTTGAATCCCTGAATAGACCAATAGCAGGCTCTGAAATTGAGGCAACAATTAATAGCCTACCCACCAAAAAAAGCCCAGGAACAGATGGATTCACAGCTGAATTCTACCACAGGTACAAGGAGGAGCTGGTACCATTCCTTCTGAAACTATTCCAATCAATAGAAAAAGAGGGAATCCTCCCTAACTCATTTTATGAGGCCAACATCATCCTGATACCAAAGCCTGGCAGAGACACAACAAAAAAAGAGAATTTTAGACCAATATCCCTGATGAACATCGATGCAAAAATCCTCAATAAAATACTGGCAAACCGGATTCAGCAGCACATCACAAAGCTTATCAACCATGATCAAGTGGGCTTCATCCCTGGGATGCAAGGCTGCTTCAACATTCGCAAATCAATAAACGTAATCCAGCATATAAACAGAACCAAAGACAAG
>NW_022310620.1:0-1220 GCF_002776525.5 Piliocolobus tephrosceles
GGTGCTGAGAAGAATGTATATTCTGTTGACTTCGGGTGGAGAGTTCTATCGATGTGTCTTAGGTCCGCTTGGTGCAGAGATGAGTTCAATTCCTGGATATCCTTGTTAGCTTTCTGTCTCGTTGATCTGTCTAATGTTGACAGTGCAGTGTTGAAGTCTCCCATTATTATTGTATGGGAGTCTTAGTCTCTTTGTAAGTCTCTAAGGACTTGCTTTATGAATCTGGCTGCTCCTGTATTGGGTGCATATATATTTAGGATAGTTAGCTTTTCCTGTTGAATTGATCTCTTTACCATTATGTAATCGCCTTCTTTGTCTCTTTTGATCTTTGATGGTTTAAAGTCTGTTATATCAGACACTATGATTGCAACCTCTGCTTGTTTTTGTTCTCCATTTGCTTGGTAGATCTTCCTCCATCCCTTTATTTTGAGCCTATGTATGTCTCTGCATGTGAGATGGGTCTCCTGAAGACAGCAGACTGATGGGTGTTGACTCTTTATCCATTTTGCCAGTCTGTGTCTTTTAATTGGAGCATTTAGTCCATTTACATTTAAGGTTAATATTGTTATGTGTGAACTTGATCCTGCCATTATGATATTAACTGGTTATTTTGCTCATTAGTTGATGCAGTTTCTTCCTAGCCTCGATGGTCTTTACATTTTGGCATGTTTTTGCAATGGCTGGTACCAGTTGTTCCTTTCCATGTTTAGGGCTTCCTTCAGGGCCTCTTGTAAGGCAGGCCTGGTGGTGACAAAATCTCTACGCATTTGCTTGTCTGTAAAGAATTGTATTTCTCCTTCACTTATGAAACTTAGTTTGGCTGGATATGAAATTCTGGGTTGAAAATTCTTTTCTTTAAGAACTTTGAATATTGGCCCCCACTCTCTTCTGGCTTGTAGAGTTTCTGCCGAGAGATCTGCTGTCAGTCTGATGGGCTTCCCTTTGTGGGTAACCCGACCTTTCTCTCTGGCTGCTCTTAAGGTTTTTTCCTTCATTTCAACTTTGATGAATCTGGCAATTATGTGTGTTGGAGTTGCTCTTCTGGAGCAGTATCTTTGTGGCGTTCTCTGTGTTTCCTGAATTTGAATGTTGGCCTGCCCTGCTAGGTTGGAGAAGTTCTCCTGGATGATATCCTGAAGAGTGTTTTCCAATTTGGTTCCATTTTCCCCCTCTCTTTCAGGCACCCCAATCAGACGTAGATTTGGTCTTTTGACATAATC
>NW_022310621.1:0-2710 GCF_002776525.5 Piliocolobus tephrosceles
AAATGGACTAATACAGGAGTCTAGCTATTTTCTTAAGACTTAAGCAGTGAAATTCAATTTTGCATATATTTAGTGCTGGGAAATTAGTAAGTTTCTTATTTATTTAACTTTCAAACTGGTCTAAAGCTACTCATTACATTCAAATTTCTTTTAGATCATTGTCTTACTCCATTTTCTGTTGCTATGACTCAACACCTAAGATTAAGTAACTTATAAATAAAAGAAATTTATTTATTATGTTTATGCAGGCTATAAAGTCTAATATCTAGGACTTGGCATCTGGTCAGCTTCTGGTGATTGCCTTGTGTTCCCTCGTTTGATGAAAGGCATCACAGAGTGAGACAGGTGCACTGAGAGCCAAACTGCACTTAAAACAAATTTACTCTCAGGATAGCTAACCCCCATTCCCATGATAACCCATTAATCCACTAACCAGTTAATCTATGAATGAATTACTTCATTCATGAGGAAGCAGCCCTCATGTCCCAATCACTTCTTAAAGGCCCCACTTCTTCATACAGTTACATTGGGAAATAAGTTTCAACATGAGTTCAGAGGACACAAATATTGAAAACATAGCACTCATTACTTAAGAATCTGCACTATCTTTTGAGGGATAGGATATGAGTGGTTCTTTCCTTATCCCTCACTAAATTGTCAGCTAATTTAAGACTGCAGCATAAAAAGGAAAGTTCACACAATTAATCTGATCTTTACATTGATCTCTTACTCAAAGAAATAATTTTGGCTGGGCGCAGTGGCTCACGCCTGTAATCCCAGCACTTTGGGAGGCCGAGGTGGGCGGATCACAAGGTCAGGAGATCGAGACCATCCTGGCTAACACGGTGAAACCCCGTCTCTGCTAAAAATACAAAACATTAGCTGGGCTCGTTGGCAGGCGCCTGTAGTCCCCGCTACTCGGGAGGCTGAGACAGGAGAATGGCGTGAACCTGGGAGGCGGAGCTTGCAGTGAGCCGAGATTGTGCCACTGCACTCCAACCTGGGTGATGAGCAAGACTCCATCTCAAAACAAAACAAAACAAAACAAAACAAAAACAAGAAATAATTTTACTAGACCTGTGTGGTCTGAAGCTTATTTAATCCTGTTACTTTCTATTTATAATTAATAACTGTGACTTTCTGAACCCTGAAGAGACCCAGATATATAGACTCTTTATTTAACATTTTCTTCAATTCATTTTCTAATGAGATACAATTCACATACCATACAATTCACCTTTTTAAGGTGTACATTTCAGTGATTTTTAGTATTTTCACAAAGTTGTACAAAACCTTTCATGATTTTCACAGCCTCCAAAAACACCCCTATGTCCTGTTATAGTCACTTTCCATGTTTCCTTTCCCCAGATCCTGACGATCACTCATGTATCTTTTTCAATTAATTTGTCTATTCTGTATATTTAATATAAATGGAATCATATAATAATTGGCCTCTTTCATTTAGCTTAATGCTTTCAAGATTGATCCATGCTTGAGTATACATCAAGATTTCAATACTAACATTCTTCTTATGACTAAGAAAGTATACATGTATGTATGTATATACAGTGTATGTATGTACCACATTTTTAAATTTCATACATCATTTGGTAGATATTTGGGTTTCTGTCTGAACAGTGCTTCAACGAACATTTGTTTGTGGTTTTTGTGTGTATATGTTTACAAATGTCCTGGCTATGTACCTAACTGGGGAGCTACTTGGTCATAGGGCAACTCTATGTTTAACTTTTTAGGAACTTCAAAACTGTTTTCCAGAGTGACTGTCCTAATTTACATTACCAGTAGCAATGTATGAGGGTTACAATCTCTCCATATCTGGTCAACATTTGTTATTTTCCATGTTTCTTTTATTGTAGCCATCCTAGTTAGTAGGTGTTAAGTATCTTATTGTGGTTTTAATTTACATTTCCCTAGTGACTAAATATATTAAGCATCTTTGTATACGATTACTGGTCATTTATATATCTTTGGAGAAATGTCTAATGAAAATCTTTGCCCATTTTTATTTATTTATTTATTTTTTGCTTGGCACCTTGCTTTTTTATTGATACTAAATTTTACATGCATATGGGGTACATGTGATATTTTGACACATGCATACAATGTATAATGATTAAATCAGGGTACTTAGGACCTCCATCAGCTCAAACATTTATAATTGCTTTGAGAACAGGTCAAATCTTCTAGCTATTTGGAAAAATAAAATAAATTATTAACTATAGTCACCCTACTGTGCTATCAAATAGTAGAATTCATTCCTTCTAGCTACCTTTATATTTCTATCATTAATCAACCTTTCTTTATCCCTCCCCCGCAACTCCCAGTCTTTAGTAGCCATCATTCTACTCTCTGCCTCCATGCAATAACTTGTTTAGCCCCCACATATGATCAAGAACATGTGATATTTTTCTTTCTGTGCATGGCCTATTTAACATAAAAACCTCTAGTTCCACTCACGTTGCTGCAAATCACAGGATTGTATTCCTCTTTAATGGCTGAATAGTATCCCATTGTGTATACATATGCCACATTTTCTATATCTGTTGATCTGTTGATAGACATTTCAGGTTTTGTTTTGTTTTGTTTTGTTTTGTTTTGAGATGGAGTCTTGCTCTGTTGCCCAGGCTGGAGTGCAGTGGCGCCATCTCGGCTCACTGCAAGCTCTGCCTCCCTGGTTCCCGCCATTCTC
>NW_022310626.1:0-1048 GCF_002776525.5 Piliocolobus tephrosceles
TTTTTTTTAAAACGAGTTAATGTATAAATAATATAGAAGGCGTGTGTGTGTTACACACTTCATAAAATCTTACTATAAATAAATCTATACATATGTATATATCTATATATATTTATGTATGAGCTAAAAGCAACTTATCCCCAATTTATGTTACCTATTGGGTTATGACAACGCACTGCTAAAACACAAATAAAACGTAAAGTTTTCAAATATGGAGAAATCCAAACGTAAAAAATCCCTCGCCTATGAACACACAGATTACCACACTACATATGATAGTGATGCTGACATCAATAACACGAATGCATTTAATAATAAGAACGTTATGAGTGACATAGAAGGTGATTTATTACCACATGAAGTTTTGTATAAGATTAATAGTGCATTTGATAATATGACAGCAAAGAAAAAGAATCGCACAGACAAGATAAAAATAAGTAAAAAAATATTTTTAAAAAATGATATGTTAAATAATGTGCTAAATAGTTCTCAAAAAATGAAAAATATACATAATAATCTATTTAATGTAAATGCCAATGATTTTGTGCCGGTTACGCCCCCAGAAGTATATAAAAGTAATATCCCCCCGAGACCTCATCATTATAATAACACTCCTGTGGACATAGACGAATATAACAAATTAAAAGAGAACGCAAATAAATTTACAAACGATATTTTAAATCAGAAGGGATATACTTATAACGCAAACTTTGTTGTAGATTCGAATACTAAAAAGAACAAAAATATAGAGAATAGTGAAGAAAATAATAACAATATTCGATCTATGATAAAGCCAAGTACTTCTGCAATAGGAGAAATTAAAGTTAATATAGATGATATAAAATCTGGTTTATTATCATATTACTCCAATATTTTTTCACTAGATCATTATGATATAGAAAGTAGACTTAATATTTTAAAATATGGTGATAAATGTATTTCTGATAGTTTGAATGTAAGATATACATATTCCAAACAAAATAGAGATTCTAATGCAATTCCTTTAATCTATAAAAACGATAATATAATTAATCTTGGAAATTCGAAT
>NW_022310629.1:0-611 GCF_002776525.5 Piliocolobus tephrosceles
TATACTGAACGATTTAATTCTTTTGCAAACAATTCAGACAACTGTAAGTAAATTATATTTTTTTTACCCAAAACGTAATTAAGATTATTTACATTGTTGATAAGTTGTTTTAACAAAAATATGTTCTCTTGGTCAAGCGACGCAAATTTTGTAATTGGAGAGGTTTTGTGAATGCTATTAGTAGTACCACTTTTACATCCGAGTGACGTGTTAAAAAAGGAGATCTGCCCATTCTGTTCATTTTTCCCATAAACTATTATATTATTACCTCCTTTTTCGTTTCGATCATCACTACATGAAAACAACAATTTTTTAGCACGTTTCGTAAAATGAAACAAAAAGTATCTATTAGGTTTATTCACATTTTTTAAATTCTTTTTTTTGAATTCAACAAGTTTACTAAGCTCTTTTTTGAAAGTTTATTGAAATTTGTAAGCGTTTTGAAGACATAATTTATAGTTCTAACAACATGGCTATAAAATCATTTTTTTTTTTTTTTTTTAATGTTAAAAAAAAAGAAAAACGCGCAATTGCTTGCACATAGAACTTGGCAATATGTAAATACAATAATTGTCAGTACACATGTTCATAGTCTGTATTTACATATATAT
>NW_022310629.1:711-845 GCF_002776525.5 Piliocolobus tephrosceles
CAATAATTGTCAGTACACATGTTCATAGTCTGTATTTACATATATATGTGTATGTAAACGCATTGTATGGTATGGTGTTCTATCATCATTTTTTTTTTTTTTTTTTTTTTTTTTTTTTTTTTTTTTTTTTTTTT
>NW_022310629.1:855-1768 GCF_002776525.5 Piliocolobus tephrosceles
TTTTTTTTTTTTTTTTTTTTTTTTTTTTTTTTTTTTTTTTTTTTTTTCTACACTCTTATACATTGGGAGTTTAAATAAACATATTTTGGATAATACTTTTTTTTTTTTTTTTTTTTTTTTTCACACTACCTAACTTGGACTAATGACTATTAGTTGTACAATTTTAACTGTAGCTAGGAAACAAAGGAGAAAGAAAATCTATCTAATATACATACATATAAATGCCATTTATTTGTAATACATATACGCGTGCGTACGTACATACGTACATAACATATTGCTTATTCCTATATTAACCTGTTTTGAAAGAATTGTCGTAACATTATGTACTTTTTTTTAAGCAAAAAAAATAAAATAAAAACAGTTTTATTTATTTGCATATCCTGTCATATTTTTCATTTTTTACTATTTACTTTTTGCTTTATTTTATGTTTCTTCATTTTATGTTTCTTTATTTTATGTTTCTTTATTTTATGTTTCTTTAGTTTATGTTTCTTTATTTTATGTTTCTTTAGTTTATGTTTCTTTAGTTTATGTTTTTTTATTTTATGTTTTTTTATTTTATTTTTTTTTATTTTATTTTTTTTTATTTTATGTTTTTTTATTTTTGTTTTTCTGGTGTAATATCGTACGAAGCTAGCATAGTGGAATAGCCGTAGCCGTTTTTAAATAACATGTTAAAAAAAAAAAATAAAACAAAACAAAAACAAACGAGTAAACAAAAAAATAAACGAACAAATGGAAGAGTGGGAGGAAGGATGAATGGACGCATGAAAATAGTTTTATTTTTAAAAGCACGTTTGATTATATTTAAAATGGGAAAAAAAAAAAAAAAGAGCTCCGTTGTAGAGTTAAATCCAAAATGTAAAAAAAAAAAAAATCAACAATGAACGTCCAGCAGTGACGGCAAAAA
>NW_022310629.1:1868-3679 GCF_002776525.5 Piliocolobus tephrosceles
AAAAAAAAAAAAAAAAAAAAAAAAAAAAAAAGTTATATACATATATATATATATATATATATATGTATACAATTATATATATGTATACAATTATTTATATGTATACAATTATATATATGTATACAATTATATATATGTATACAATTTTTTTTTTTAAATTGTAGAATACATATGTATAGAGACAAAAAAAAATAAAAAATTAATTAGTGCATTAATTAGTCAAATGTTGTTCTTTTTCTTTTTTATTTTAATTTTGATAGCTGTTACTCTCCTTTCTTTGATTTTCTGTAAGAAAAAAAAAAATTACAAGTGAAAAAAATTACAAGTGAAAAAAATTACAAGTGATGATTACATTTACACATGAACGGAAATGTTAACCATTATATGTATAATAGGTAGGTATAATTATGTACATACGTAGATACATATAAAGATAGAGCTAATTTATTTTACTGCGTTTTTATAAGCATTAATTTTTTTTTTGAACAAACAAGTACATATATATATATATATATATATATATATATATATATATGTATATAACGAATTTGATAAAATTATAAACTTAACCTCTACATATTTGTGCAAATTTTTGTCATATGGTTGCTTCGCAAAATTTATTAAAGTTTCATACTCGTCATCTTTTAAAAATTCATTTTTCACAATAAATTTGTTTGAAATTATATTATCATTCATTATTAATGTTTTACTATATACTTTTATTTCTATTGGAGATAAAATATTGCAATTTTTTTTGTTTATATTGTTATTGGTACGATTATAGTTAAATTTACCATAAACATTATAAACTGCAGAATTATAATGGTTGATTATGTCTTGCAGTAGATAAGCGGCTTTAAGAATGTTAGCACCAACAGCATATATACATACATAATTATTATTACTATCGTTATTATTAAAAATTTCAATCCTTGGTATTCTTTTATTTCCTTCGATAATATGGTCAATACTTTTTGTATCAATATTTAATATTTTTACAATTCTTTTATAATATGTTTCAATAGGTTTATTCGATGTTATATATACATCTCTGTTTCCTTTACTTAGCACATGTGAGTACTCGTTTTGTATGTTATTAATTGTCACTTGGACATTTTCCTTTTGTTTTTTATGTTTTGTCACTTCGACATTTTCCTTTTGTTTTTTATGTTTCGTATTATTTTCCATTTGGAGTATTATGGTAGTTGTGGTAATTATGGTAGATTTATTTTTGTATATGTATATATTTACAATATTGTAAGTTGCTTAAAAAAAAAATAAAAAATAAAAAAATATGTTTTATATTAACAAAAAAAAAAAATAAATAATAAATTTTGTTTTATAATAACAAAAAAAAAAAATAAATAAATAAAATAAAAACAATTAACCATTTGGTATAGTTGTATGTAGGAGATAAAGTAAAAGTCGCACGAGTAAAATGACTTAACAACTGCTAACGTAAAAAAAAAAAAGAGAGAAAAATTAGCAAAAACGGATTGGTAAAAATAGGAAATAATTAGCAAAAACGGATTGGCAAACATAGGAGCGAAAAACAAAAATGCTAATATTTGATATAAAAAAAAAAAAAAATAAATAAATAATAAAAAAAAAAAAAAAAATAAATAAATAAGCAGTTTTAATTATTCGTCATGTAAGGGAGAGCTTAGCTTTGTAACATTGTACATATATATATATTACAAGTACGTATTTGTTACTAACGAGGTAAACTTATGATGACTTTTTGTTCACCATATTTATTTTATTTTATTTTTTATTTTATTATTTTTTATTTTATTATTTTTTATTTTATT
>NW_022310630.1:0-1505 GCF_002776525.5 Piliocolobus tephrosceles
GTGTCCAGGAAATTATCCATTTCTTCTAGATTTTCTAGTTGATTTGCGTAGAGGTGTTTATAGTATTCTCTGATGGTAGTTTGTATTTCTGTGGGGTCGGTGGTGATATCCCCTTTATCATTTTTTATTGCGTCTATTTGATTCCTCTCTCTTTTCTTCTTTATTAGCCTTGCTAGTGGTCTGTCAATTTTGTTGATCTTTTCAAAAAACCAACTCCTGGATTCATTGATTTTTTGGAGGGTTTTTTGTGTCTCTATCTCCTTCAGTTCTGCTCTGATCTTAGTTATTTCTTGCCTTCTGCTAGCTTTTGAATGTGTTTGCTCTTGCCTCTCTAGTTCTTTTAATTGTGATGTTAGAGTGTCAATTTTAGATCTTTCCTGCTTTCTCTTGTGGGCATTTAGTGCTATAAATTTCCCTCTACACAGTGCTTTAAATGTGTCCCAGAGATTCTGGTATGTTGTATCTTTGTTCTCATTGGTTTCAAAGAACATCTTTATTTCTGCCTTCATTTCGTTATGTACCCAGTAGTCATTCAGGAGCATGTTGTTCAGTTTCCATGTAGTTGAGCGGTTTTGATTGAGTTTCTTAGTCCTGAGATCTAGTGGGATTGCACTGTGGTCTGAGAGACAGTTTGTTATAATTTCTGTTCTTGTACATTTGTTGAGGAGTGCTTTACTTCCAATTATGTGGTCAATTTTGGAATAAGTGCGATGTGGTGCTGAGAAGAATGTATATTCTGTTGGCTTGGGGTGGAGAGTTCTATAGATGTCTATTAGGTCCACTTGGTGCAGAGATGAGTTCAATTCCTGGATATCCTTGTTAACTTTCTGTCTCGTTGATCTGTCTAATGTTGACAGTGGAGTGTTGAAGTCTCCCATTATTATTGTATGGGAGTATAAGCCTCTTTGTAAGTTTCTAAGGACTTGCTTTATGAATCTGGGTGCTCCTGTATTGGGTGCATATATATTTAGGATAGTTAGCTGTTCCTGTTGAATTGATCCCTTTACCATTATGTAATGGCCTTCTTTGTCTCTTTTGATCTTTGATGGTTTAAAGTCTGTTTTATCAGAGACTAGGATTGCAACCCCTGCTTTTTTTTGTTCTCCATTTGCTTGGTAGATCTTCCTCCATCCTTTTATTTTGAGCCTATGTATGTCTCTGCATGTGAGATGGGTCTCCTGAAGACAGCAGACTGATGGGTCTTGACTCTTTATCCAGTTTGCCAGTCTGTGTCTTTTAATTGGAGCATTTAGTCCATTTACATTTAAGGTTAATATTGTTATGTGTGATCTTGATCCTGCCATTATGATATTAAATGATTATTTTGCTCATTAGTTGATGCAGTTTCTTCTTAGCCTCGATTGTCTTTACATTTTGTCATATTTTTGCAATGGCTGGTACCGGTTGTTCCTTTCCATGTTTAGTGCTTCCTTCAGGGTCTCTTGTAAGGCAGGCCTTGTGGTGACAAAATCTCTAAGCATTTGCTTATGTGTAAAGAATTTTAT
>NW_022310631.1:0-1257 GCF_002776525.5 Piliocolobus tephrosceles
CTGCAACCTCTGCCTCCTGGGTTCAAGCGATTCTCCTGCGTCAGCCTCCCGAGTAGCTGGGATTACAGGCACCCATCACCATGCCCAGCTAATTTTTGTATTTTTAGCAGAGACAGGGTTTCACCATGTTGGCCCGGCTGGTCTTGAACTCCTGACCTCAGGTGATCTGCCCGCCTCGGCCTCCCCAACTGCTGGGATTACAGGCGTGAGCCACCACACTTGGCATAAGTTTAATTTTCTTAGCAAGGCCATTTTTTAACTTTCTGCGGAAAGGGTACACTCGCCAGCAGTTTTGCCACGCAAGTACACCAAACAAAGGAGGGAAGCAATTTTTATCCCCTACGCGGTTTGTCCGTGCTACTGTGTCCTGTTTCCATTGGCTGGAGCCAGACCTCACAATCTAAACTAAAACCTGATTGGCTAATAGTTTAAAACTTTTAAAAATAGGTAAAAGCAATGGAAGGATAAAGGAAAAGAGGAAGTTGCTTACGAAATGACTTAGAAAAGTAATAATATTCCCAAACAGGAAAGGGACATAGGCTGCGAGCTGGGACATGCCTGTGAGCACGTCCAGCACAGATATCTTGGTTAAAGTACAAGGACATGGAATGTACTACGTGCCTGTAAGCATGTTTAACAGCTACATAGGATAGGGCTTAACAAAGAGTTACTAGCACAAAGCAAGAAGGCTTGAAGGAAGTTAGTCTTTAAAAGAAACTATTATTTCTAACACTTATGATTTATTTTTTAATAAGAAGGGAAACTTTGAAGAGGAACTTTTTACTTTCTATACTCCATCTCAAAAAAAGTAAAAAAGAAAGTGGGGTCTTGCTATGTTGCCCAGGCTAGGCTGGAACTCCTGGGCTCAAGTGATCCTCCAGCCTCAGCCTCCCGAAGTGCTGGGATTACAAGCATGAGCCACCTTGCCAGGCCGGAAGGTGTAATTTCTCTTGTAAACACACGATACAGGCCTAGTGCGGTGGCTCACACCTGTAGTCCCAGCACTTTGGGAGGCTGAGGCGGGCAGATCACCTGAGGTCAGGAGTTCGAGACCAGCCTGGCCAACATGGTGAAACCCTGCCTCTACTAAAAATACAAAAATTAGCTGGGCGTGGTGGCGTACACCTGTAGTCCCAGCCTACTCAGGAGGCTGAAGCAGGGGAATTGCTCGAACCCAGGAGGCAGAGGTTTTAGTGAGCTGAGATTGCACCACTGCACTCCAGGCTGGGCAACAGAGTGAGACTCTGTCTCAAACAA
>NW_022310632.1:0-521 GCF_002776525.5 Piliocolobus tephrosceles
TTTTTTTTTTTTTTTTTGAGACGGAGTCTCGCTTTGTCGCCCAGGCTGGAGTGCAATGGCGCCATCTCCGCTCACTGCAAGCTCCGCCTCCCAGGTTCAGGCCATTCTCCTGCCTCAGCCTCCAAGTAGCTGGGACTACAGACGCGCACCACCACGCCCGGCTAATTTTTTGTATTTTCAGTAGACGGGGTTTCACCGTGTTAGCCAGTTAGCCAGGATGGTCCCAATCTCCTGACCTCGTGATCTGCCCGCCTCGGCCTCCCAAAGTGCTGGGATTACTGGCATGAGCCACCGCGCCTGGCCGGAAGCTTGTGTTTTTAGCGTGACTCTGGTCCCCATGTCCTTTCCCCATTGGCTGGGGTCGGACTGCACAATCTAAACTACACCCGATTGGCTAAACATTTAAACTTTTCTAGATAAGGTGGGTGAGTGATGGGAGAGAGGGGAGAGGAGGAAGGAGTCATCTACAGAGGACTAGAGAGCTAGTCCTTTTTTTTTTTTTTTTTTTTTTTTTTTTTTTG
>NW_022310632.1:621-2966 GCF_002776525.5 Piliocolobus tephrosceles
TTTTTTTTTTTTTTTTTTTTTTGAGACAGAGTCTGGTTCTGTCGCCCAGGATGGATCTCAGCTCACTGCAAGCTTGCCCTCCTGGGTTCATGCCATTCTCCTGCCTCAGCCTCCCGAGCTGCTGGGAATGCAGGTGCCCGCCACCACGCCTGGCTAATTTTTTTGCATTTTTAGTAGAGACAGGGTTTCACCGTGTTGGCCAGGATGGTCTCAATCTCCTGACTTCGTGATCTGCCCGCCTCAGCCTCCCAAAGTGCTGGGATTACAGGTGTGAGCCACTGTGCCCGGCTCCAGTCCATTTTTTTTTTTTTTTTTTTTTGAGACAGAGTCTCGCTCTGTCGCCCAGGCTGGAGTGCAGTGGCGCGCGATCTCAGCTCACTGCAAGCTCCGCCTCCCGGGTTTACGCCATTCTCCTGCCTCAGCCTCCGGAGTAGCTGGGACTACAGGCGCCCGCCACCTCGCCCGGCTAGTGTTTTTGTATTTTTTAGTAGAGACGGGGTTTCACCGTGTTAGCCAGGATGGTCTCGATCTCCTGACCTCGTGATCCGCCCATCTCGGCCTCCCAAAGGGCTGGGATTACAGGCTTGAGCCACCGCACCAGGCCCCCAGTCCATCTTTAAATAAGGAAAGGAGTGTGAGCTGGGGCTGTGGTATGCCTGGGCATGTAGTAAAATCAGAAAGAAGGAAAAGGAGAAGAAAGCGGAGGCGGGGGGGAGGGTGTGGTACTTGGAATTAGAGAATAGGAAGCTGAGCAGCCTGTTTGAAGAGAAACCTTGTCATATCTCACAGTAGTAGCATGTCCCACAGTCCGCACTGGCCAACAGAAGATAACCACCACCCAGCCTGTCACAGATGCCAGTGTCCTAATGAAGGCTGTGTTCTCCGATGGCTTCTCAGGTCTTGCATAGTAATTCAATTCCAACATTCCTGCTGTCAGAGGCATTGGAATCAGAGCAACCCCATGGTAAAATGAGGCTGAGACCTGCAAGGCTGCATTCTTAGTCACAGGATGAGATAGGAGGTCTGCAGGACAAGTCATAGGTCATAAAGGCCCTGCTCATAAAACAGGATGTGTTAAAAAAGCTGGCCAAAACCCACCAAAACCAAGATGGTGAGGAAAGCAACCTCTGGCCGTCCTCACCGCTCATTATACACATTATAATACATTAACATGCTAAAAGACACTCCCACCAGGGCCATGACCGTTTACAAACGCAATGGCAACGTCAGGAAGTTACTCTATATGGTCTAAAAGTGGAGGGGATCCATCAGTTCTGGGAAATCCCTGCCCCTTTCCTGGAAACCTCACAAATCATCCACCCCTTGTTTAGCACAGAATCAAGAAATAACCATAAGAATACTCAGTCAAGCAGCCCATGTCACTGCTCTGCCTATGGATTAGCCATTTTTCTGCTTCTTCTTTAATAAAATTGCTTTCACTTTACTCTGTGGACTCCCCTCAAACTCTTTCTTGTGCAAGGTCCAAGAACCCTCTCCTGGGGTCTGGATCAGGACACCTTTCCAGTTACACTACCTCCTTAAGCCTTCTGACCTCTTCCTCAATACTATGTTGAGAAAGTTCTGGCACTATCCTCCTCATTTTACTCTAGGTCAAGTTCAATCCCGACCATCTATTAGGACTAGCTCTGGGATCTCTTGCCATAGCACTGGATCTTGAGTTGTGGTTAAAGGCCGTCAGATGGGAAAAACCTCCCTGGGGCCAGGCTTATACTCCATCCCACCCCCAGTCTAACAGCTTCAATATTGACTCCCACACACAGCAGCCAGGGCTAGCGAATCCTTTGGCCAGTGTGGTATTTTCTCCTGTAGCAGGGTCTGACTTTCTTGCTCAGGCTGTGTGGAGACCTGACTTTGGTTATCTACCTAGAAACAGAGTGGAGGGGTCCATCTCCAGTAGGACAAGTGGCATCTTGCAGGGCTCCTGCCTGAGCTGAGGTCCATGTCCAGCCTCCTCTGGGGAGCAGGGGCATTGAGGAGTCTGAAAGTGCAAGCTTCTCAGGGTTAACCACTCAAATGTCCCCATTTCACATCTCAGGGTTTGACTCTTATTTATCAGGGCGTTGACTTTGACTAGGAGATGAGGTAAGACTACGCATCCTCTCTTTTTTTCAACAATTAGAACCTGGGCCTGATCATCAGCAAAGTCTGTTGTTTGGTGAATAATCTAACTTTCTTTTTTTTTTTTTTTTCTTTTGAGATGGAGACTTGCTCTGTCACCCGGGCTGGAGTGCAGTGGCCGGATCTCAGCTCACTGCAAGCTCCGCCTCCCGGGTTCACGCCATTCTCCTGCCTCAGCCTCCTGAGTAGCTGGGACTACAGGCACC
>NW_022310632.1:2976-8728 GCF_002776525.5 Piliocolobus tephrosceles
AAGTGAAAGGTATTTTAGTCCTGGCTAGGGTGACTGAGGGGTGAGTTCCTGCTGTTGCTAGGGCCTGGGCTGCCTACCCACCTGTCCTCACTCATTCTCTTGACCTCCTGGTCACTAGTGTCATTTGACTTTATGACCAGCTGCTGCTGTATGTGAGGCAATACCTTGAGGATAAACAAGCAAGGTGGTGATGTTCCCAAGATTGCTTGGATATGGTTATGGGGTGGATGGACTCGGTGTTGAGAACACAGTAGTGGCTGCTGCGTCTCATGACACTATTGGATGGGCGTTAGCATGGCAATAGAATACTGATGGAATGTGTGCACCCTCTTTCAGCAGTAATTATTCATTCTTTTCAACCTTTTCTGGATCAGCTCATTCCTTTTTGCCAAAAAACAAACAAACAAAAAAACCAAAAAAACATGGTTTAGTGAAACTGCATGTGAGCAAGAGTTCTAAACGAGGGATCTGAAAACTTTTTCTGTGAAGAGCTATAGAGTAAATATTTTAGGCTTTGCAGGGCTGTTCGTTCCCTTGGAACTACTCAGCTCTGCTCCTGTAGTGTGAAAGCTGCCATAGGCGATATGTAAATGAATATGGTCTCTTTATTTGGTCTGGATTTGGACTGCAGACTGTAGTTTGCTGATCCATGTTCTAAACCATAGTCTTAGACTTAATTTTGTCTTCCTTCTCTTGTTTTTAAGGTGCAAGGTTATACATAACATTCTGCTAATGAATACATGGTAGGTACCTACTAGGTACTAGGTGCTGAGATTATAGTGATGGACAAGACACAAATCCAGTCTGTTCAGCTTAATGTCTGGGTGGGGAGACAGATGAGGGAGCAGGCAGTTACTAAAGAGGATGGCAGGCCAGGACACGGGAGAGCACAGAATTGGGCAGCAGAGATTGGGAGCAGAGCATGTCAGGTAAGACTTTCTAGAAGAAGGTGATGTCTAAATGAAGGGGGAAGAGGGTGAGGCAGGAAAAGGCAAAGGTCCTTTTGAACTTCATCTGCAAATTCCGTGAGGTGAGAGTTTAGCTCAATATAGCTGGAAAGTTGGGATTGGGTTCTGTGCTGATAGCAGGAATGACAAGACAGAGACTGAATAAAAAATCCACACACGGAATCGTGAATGCTTAAATAATCTAAGGTTGATGATGATAACTCCTATGCTATTCAAATGTGTCAGAAAATAAGCAGAAACATGGAAAGCATCTCAGCTAATTTTACAAAGTTAAAATAACCCTGATAAAGAGCAGTATATGGATGCTGGGGTTTAGAAATCTTCAAAAAATGAATAAAAAGAGAACAGTATAAGCCCCAAAATGTAAATTATAGACCAAATTTACATGTGATATGTATACAAATAAATAAAATAGCAAAAGGAGGTCAGCAGAATATTAAAAGAGCAATAAACTTTGACCAAGTAGATTTTACTCTAGGAATTCCAGAATCATTTGCTATCACGGCATATGTTAGTTTAATACGAGGAGAAAGTTTAATAGGTTTACGTTTTATTAGTTTAATAAAATGGGGTAGCTATATAATCGTCTTGAGAGATTCTGGAAAACCACTTAGAATTTGACTTTAAATCTTGTCATTTCTTGAAACACTTTCATGCATTGTGCCTTCAGATTGTATAGCATGGCTGACTTTACTACTTTTTAATTTCTCTGGCAAATCTTTGCCCATTATTTCTATAACTTTTCATTCATCATGTCCTTTGTGAATCCATTCTTGTTTACTCTATTGTGGAATAAAATTTTCTCTTCCTTCTAGTTCAGTAATTCTCCATTCTTGCATTTCAATTGGAATTTTCAGTTTCTCTGAATTGATTTCCTTTTTGAGAGACAGATTAGGCACTAGAGATACAAAGATAAAGAAGACAGTACTTAGGGTTTTCTCTCTTTACCCTCTGACTCATTTCCTACCCTTCCATATTTCTCTGTCTCAGAGGGAGATGATTCCTACAAGCTTCATTTTGCAGTGTCCCTTGTCAACTGTCTCTGGCCAAGTATGGTTAGTAGGAAGCGCTAGTGGGAGATTGAAAGGTGGGAGGAAGGGAGAAGCCAGGGATTTTCCCCCTTGTTTTCTGCTTTGCACAGTATCTCTAGGGCGGTCCCAGCTCCAGCCAAGGACTCTGACACTGGTTTGTGGACTCTGATACTAACCCCTCCTCCTTTATCCTTCCAGCTTCATGGGTGGCAGATGGGGTCCCACTGTTGCCAATCTCTGGGTTGGCGCACCATCCCAATTGGCTTTTTAGTCCTGCCCTAAACCTTGTAATTAGTTCCCATATTAAATTCCCTCTATTGAACTGCTTCTCTTGAATTCTGTTTTCCTTATTAAACCTTGCTCAATGCAGATAAAAACCCCACTTTTGTGTGTGCACAATCTCATAGGAAAAGCGGACATTAAAATGACTATAAGTTTTGTCTGTTCAGTGTTCTGTCTTCCGTTCTTTTGGAAGTAGACTTTGGGCACAGCAATTGGGCCATGACCCAGAATGAGCCAATCAAAATTTGGACATAGGCACACACAGAGAAAAGATGATGTGAAGATGCAGGGAGAAGATGGCCACCTGCAAGCCAAGGAGAGAGGCCTGCGACAGAGCCTTGCCTCAGGGCCCTCAGAAAGAACCAACTCTGCTGACACCTTGATCTCAGACTCCTCGTCTCCAGAACTGTGAGAAAATCAATTTCTATGCTTAAGCTCCCCAGTTTGTGGTACTTTGTTCCAGCAGCTCTGGGAAAGTACTATACTACCTGTCCTCCCAGCCCCACCCAACCACTAATCTACTTTCAGTCTCTATAGATTTCCCTATTCTGGACATTTCCTATGCATGGAATCATAATCTGTGGTCATTTGTGACTGACGTCTTTCACTTAGCATAAGGTTTCTGAGATTCATCCTTGTAGCGTGTAGCTGGATGTCACTCCTTGCATGGGCAGATAATATTCTAGTGTATGGATATACCACATGTTATTTACCTGTTCATCAGATGGTGGGCATATGGGTTGTTACCACCTTTGCTGTTATGAATAATGTTGCTATAAATGCCCATGTACAAGTTTTTACGTGGATATATGTTTTCATTTTTCTTGGTTATATACCCAGGAGGAATATTTCTGGGTCATATGGTAACTCTATATTTAATAGTTTGAGGAACTGCGAGACTGTTTTCCAAAGTGGCTGCATCACTTTACATTCCCAACAGCAGCGAATGAAGTTTCTGATTTTTTCAGAAACATCAGAAAAAATCTTTACCTGACTTTTTATTCTAGCCATCCTAGTGGGTATGAAGTGGTATCTCATTGTGGTTTTGATTTATATTTCCCTGATGACTGGTGATGTTGAGCATCTTTTCATGTCTTTATTGGCTAATTGTGTATCTTCTTTAGATAAGTGTATATTCAAGACTTTTGCCCATTTTTGAATTGGGTTGTTTTGTTGTTGTTCTTGAGTTGTAGGAGTTATTTATATATTATGGATATTAAATCTTTATCAGATACATGTAATTTGCAAATATTTTCTTTCTTCCATTATGTGGGTTTTCTTTTAATTTTCTTTTTTTCTTTTTTTTGTTGATGTATAATAATTATACATATTTATGAGGTACAGTGATAATTTGATACATGTATGCAATGTGTAATGATTGAATCAGGGTAATTAGGATATCCATCATCACAGACATTTATCATTCCTTTGTGCTGGGAACATCCAAAATCTCTTCTAGCTTTATGAACGTGTACAATAAATTATTGGTAACTATACTCACCCTACAGTGCTATAGAACATTAAAACTTACTCTTCTCATATAGCTGTACATTTTTATCCATTAACTTTTCCCAAGCCTCCCCTTCTAATTCTATGACTCCATTTCCTTTTTAGCGCCCATGTCTGAGTGAGAACATGCACTGTTTATCTTTTTGTGCCTTACTTATTTCATTAAATATAATGTCCTCCAGGTTCATCCATGTTGCTGGGAATGACACAATTTCATTTTCTTTTTTTTTTTTTTTTTTTGTTGTTTGAGACAGGGTCTCACTCTGTCGCCCAGGCTGGAGTGCAGTGGCTGGATCTCAGCTCACTGCAAGCTCCGCCTCCCGGGTTCACGCCATTCTCCTGCCTCAGCCTCCCGAGTAGCTGGGACTACAGGCGCCCGCCACCTCGCCCGGCTATTTTTTTGTATTGTTTTTAGTAGAGACGGGGTTTCACAGTGTTAGCCAGGATGGTCTCGATCTCCTGACCTCGTGATCTGCCCGTCTCGGCCTCCCAAAGTGCTGGGATTACAGGATTGAGCCACCACGCCCGGCCAGATTTCACCAGATTTCATTCTTTTTTAATGGCTGAATAGTATTCTATTGAGTGTATATGCCACATTTTCTTTATCCATTCATCTGTTGATGCACATTTAGATTGATTCCCTATCTTGGCTGTTGTGAATAGTGTTGCAATTAACATGGGAGTGCATACATTTCTTCAGTATACTGACTTCCTTTCCCTTGGATAAATACCCAGTAATAGAGTTGCTGGATCATATGGTAGTTCTATTTTCAGTTTTTTGAAAAACCTCAGTATTATTCTCCACGATGGCCTTTACCAATTTACGTCCCTACCCATGGTGTGTGGGAGTTCCCTTTTCTCCAAATCTTTGCCAGCATCTATTATATTTGGTCTTTTTGATAATAGCCATTCTAACTGGAGTGAGAGGATATCTCATAGTAGTTTTGATTTTTGTTTCTCTGATGATTAGTGATGGTGAACATTTTTTCATATTTGTTGGCTATTTTATACTTGCAAGACTCCCAGAATAGCCAAAACAAACTTGAAAAACAAGAACAAAGTATAGGATAACTCATGCTTCCTAATTTAAAAATTTATACAGTAATAAGTAATCAAGACAGTATGGTACTGGCAAAATGATAGTGACATTTGTATGTCTTCCTTTGAGAATGTCTATTCAGATCTTTTGCCCATATAAAAACCAGATTATTTGCTTTTTTGCTGTTGAGTTATTTTAGTCGCTTGTGTATTCTGGATTCTAGTCCCTCATTGGATGAATAGTTTGCAAATATTTTCTCCTATTCTACAGGTTGTCTCTTCATTCTGTTGATTGTTTCCTTTGCTGTGCAGGAGATTTTTAGTTTGATAAAGTCCTATTTTTCCATTTTTGTTTTTGTTGCCTGTGTTTTTGAGGTTTTAGCAATAAAATATTTGCCTAGACCAATGTCTTGAAGCGTTTTCCCATATGTTTTCTTCTAGTAGTTTTATAGTTTTAGATCTTACATTCAAGTCTTTAATTTAATCTGAGTTAATTTTTGTATATGGTGAGAGATAGGGGTCTAGTTTTACTCTTCTGCATATGAATGTCCAGTTTTCCTAGTACCATTTATTGAAGGGGTGTCATTTCCCCAAAGTGTGTTCTTGATGCCTTTGTCAAAAATCAGTTGACTATAAATATGTGGATTTATTTTTGGGTTCTTTATTCTGTTCCGTTGGTCTATGTGTCTGTTTTCTATTAGTACCATGCTGTTTTGGTTACTGTTGCTTTGAAGTCGGGTAGTGTGATGCCTCCAGCTTTGTTCTTTTTGCTTAATATTGCTTTGGCTTGGCTGGGCGCGGTGGCTCAAGCCTGTAATCCCAGCACTTTGGGAGGCTGAGACGGGCGGATCACGAGGTCAGGAGATCGAGACCATCCTGGCTAACCCGGTGAAACCCCATCTCTACTAAAAAATTAAAAAAAAA
>NW_022310633.1:0-15759 GCF_002776525.5 Piliocolobus tephrosceles
TTATGGCTAGCCAATTTTCCCAGCACCATTTATTAAATAGGGAATCCTTTCCCCATTTCTTAACCTGAGAGAAACAAGAAATGAGGAAAGGATTCCCTATTTAATATTAGTTTTTTAAAAGTCAAATTCTTTAATGTCATCTTAATTTCATTCTACTCCAAATATGAAGTCTTACTCTTGAGGGTTCTCAGCAATAAAATGTGCTATTTCTTTTGGTAATAACAACCGAACTCAACCCAGTGTAAAACCCTGGGGTTTTTCAAAAGAATGATATTCCAAGAAAGGAAAAAAAAAAAAAAAAAAAGTGAATATGAGAAAACAGTCAATAATTGGAATAAATGTGTCTGTCATACCTTGTAAGCTACATAAAGCCCTAAAGCTTACAATACCTAGTTGAGACCTTTAAAAACAGCTTTAGTCAGAAAAGAGGCAAAAATGTAAGTAAAAAATTATAGGGAATACTTGAGAAGTAGTCATTGGATACACTAACTCTAACTAGCAGCTAACTATTCATTAAGCATGTACTTTCAAAACAGCTGCACACATCCTTATCTTCTACTGATATACCTTAGATACTCAGAAACTAAGATCAACTATTTATTTTTCAGCAACAGAATCTTATGTGTTATTCAGGTCTCTTCTCTTCAACTGTCTACCCTTTACTATTAGAATATTATAATGCAGGCAATTTAAAATTGTTTGCTACTCTATATCAAATTTCTTTCATATTAGCTTATTTAACTCTGCAGCATTATGATATATATACATTGGTTTTCATTCACGGTTCCTGGCTCTTAACCCCCATAGCCCTTGTTTGTCTTTTGTTATAATGCTGAGAGTGTGAGGCCTCAGAGGCAGGCCTCTGACCTTCTCCTCTTCTCCTTTTACCGGCTCTATAGCAGGACTCTAATCTTCCCAGCCTTTCTGACAGTAAGTCTTAAGACCCTCCCGAGAGGGTCCTGCCTCATACCCTGGAGGAAGGAATATTGATGTCATGAGGCTTCTTTAAAAATCCAAGAAAACTGGTTCAGAGAGCTTCTGGAGAGCTGAACATGTGGAGCTTCCCAGGGGGTAGCATGCCCAGGGAGGACATGAAAGCTCCGCACCCCTTCCCTCATACTTCACCCTATGCATCGCTTCGTCTGTATCCTCTACATATATCCTTTATAATAAACCAGTAAAGGTTAAGTATTTCCCTGAGTTCTGTGCACCACTCCAGCAAATTAATCGAGCCCAAAGAGGAAGTGGGCCCAAAGAGGAACCCAACTTGAAGCCAGTCGGTCAGAAGTTCCAGAGGCCCAGATTTACAACTGGTGTCTGAAGGATGGGGTGGCCCAGACTTGTGACTGATATCTGAAGGACGGGTTGGCACTGTTCTTAAATTCTCCAGGTAGATACTGCCAGAATTGAACTGGAGGATACCCGGCTGGTGTGCGCTGCTTGCTGTACAGAGAAAAACCTCCACACCTTTGGTCACAGAAGTCTTTTTCTGTATCGATGATTATTTTTGTGGTGGTGTGGGAGTAGAAAAAAACACGGTTTGAGAGTTTTCACTATGCTAAGTCCAATAAAAACAACTTGATAAGAAGACAGGTAGTTCTCTCCAGGTTTACAGAGAAGAAAATAGAAGGTCTGAGATGAAGTTACTTGCCCATGATCACACATATTTGGAAAGCAGTGGAGCTAGAATTAATTTGAAACTTAATCACAACCCAGTCCACTTTCTACTTTACCACAATGTTTCAGGCAACTTTTGACAGAGAGAAAGGAGATACAAATCAAATTACTCAAGTTTCTACATAAATGATAGCTAAGTCAATTACTGGAGGTGAAAGAGGTAAAAACTACTGGTTATAAGGAGGTACAGATTCAAATTTGCCAACTATCTTCAATCTTTTCACTATTCCAACATTTTCCTCTTTTTTAGAAAGGAATGTTTAATAATTGCTGTACTCTATGACAGAAAGCTCTGAACATGGCAATTAAAACAATAAAATATGACTAGCATATTTTAACTCACTATAAAAATGTAACAGATAAGAATGAATAAAGAACCTCAGAGCATTAGAACACAACCAAAGCAAACACTGTAAGGAGACATTGTGACTGTGTTCTCCAATATCCACGCCACAACTCTGAGTGGCAAAAACTGGGAAAACTAAGTTTAGCTCAATGGTTGATCTATCCTCACTGCCAGAAACTGACTCAGATATGAGGAGGAATCATGTCAATGAGATAGGAGAAGAGGTTTGCTGGTGGCCTCTGGTTAAGGTTGTCCTTGCTGTTAGGAGGAAGCCAGACTTTTTCCTATTTGTAGAACATATAGTTCCTTCCTGGTAACCACCGCATGACGAGAATCTGAGAATCCCACCCTGAATAAAGCCAGCACTATGGACAGCAGAGAGGAACAATGGAAATGATCTAAATCTTTGGTGTCTTCATTAAGGTACTAACTGACTAATTCTAAAGACTGCCTTTCCTCTGGACTTCTAGTTATGTTAAGCTAATAAATCTCTTTATTGTGTAAGGTTGTTTGAATTGGGCTTTCTGATACTTAAAGTTGAAAGACACCTAACTGAAACATATTAGTGATATAATACATCTAGCTGATGGACAACAAAAGGTGCTTAAGAACCAACATGGCCTCTTGGATTTCGAAAAATATTTTAAGAACACTGCTATTCTATTAGTGAGTAATTTAAATGTAGTAATATAAACTAGGTGAAAAAAATTCTAGAAATACTTTGGGAAAGAGATGGAACAACTCTATGCTTAATTTATATAATTAGTATTTTTCTCTGATTCGGGTATTCCTGAAAGACTTTTGGTGGGAGGTAGGGCTCATAAGGGAGGAGAGATGTCATTATTCCACATTGCATGCCCAGAGCTACAATTAAATTGAAGAAGTGGTTGGGAAGCTGTAACAAAAATCATTATTAATGGCTCAGGATCAGTATTAAGCCATGTCCTACTGATTTCAATCTTGGGATTGATGTTCATTCCTATGAAAAATTGCTGGATGTTAAAATATAGAGAATGCCTATAAATTCTATGTGATACTAAAAGGGATGTGACTACAAAGTCATCAAGCTGGGATAAACCTTAAATTCTAAACTGCACTAGAGTTTTTGCTATTCTCCAACACCAAATAGTGCACCTTTTGTGCCTCTGTTTATGGTGTTTCCTCTATTTGGGATGTTCTTCACTGGTTCTACTAAAGTCATTCTTGCTCTAACTACAACTTGGCTCTCTGTTATCAGCGCAGCGTTTCCCCTGAAGCTTTCTCAAGTGTAATGTGTTTTCCCTCCCAACTCATACCACAGGGCCTGGAGGTGAAGGTAGGTTCTCTTGATCCTATTGACCTAAACGAAGAAACTGAAGTAAAGTTAATATAGAGAATTTATTTGAGCCAAGGTTGAGACCTGCAGCCTAGGACACATTTCCAAATTGCCTTGGGGAGTGCCCCACTCAGCCTTTGTTACCAGCAGGTTTTTAAAGGCAAAGGGGGACAAGGAGCAGACTGATACACAATTGTTTGACAGGAATTCTCATTGGTTTACAGAAACAGCATTGATTAGTGATTGACTATATATTGTTGAACTACAGGGTATAAGTTATAGTGTCTAGCCCATGGCATTTTATGGCTACTTGGTGTCAGTCTAGAACCCACATAGCGAGTGGCTTCCACAGGTAATTATTTCATTTCAGTGCCTCTCTAGGCCTGATAATGGTGGCTCAATTCCTCAGATTAAAAGTTTCTATTCTTTATCAATCCTAGTTGCCCATTCCAGACAGTTCTTCCTAACTCTTCCCTAAAAACATCCAAATTGAAATCTCATCAGACTGTAACCGTTCTTTACTGCAGTTATCTATCAAGCTCTCCACTTTATTTCTTGAACATTTTAGCTGCTTGCTCATTACACCATCATTACTGTCATAATGCTTGAGATTCTCATCATCCACACAAACAATCCTTTCCAAATCCTTGCTTGTCAGTTTCTTATTATCAGAAAGGAAGTTCTGCCCTTCAGTAAATCTAGGATCTTCCACTGATCCTACCCTCAACCCTATTTTACACTCATTCCCATATAGTCAAACCTTAAAACTTCTCAATTTTAATAAATGCAACCCTTCCAAAATACTATTTTTTTGTTTCGTTTTGTTCTGAGACAGGGTCTCACTCTGTTGCCCAGGCTGGAGTGCAGTGGTGCAATCACAGCTCACTAGACTCAAGTGATCCTCCCACCTCAGCCTCCTGAGTAGCTTGGACTAAAGGCATGCACCACCATACCTGGCTAACTTTTGTATTTTTTGGTAGAGACGGGGTTTCATCATGTTGGCCAGGCTGGTCTCAAACTCCTGACCTCAAGTGATCCACCTGCCTCAGTCTCCCAAAGTGCTAGGATTATAGGCATAAGCCACGGCACCCAACCTCAAAATACTATTTTTAAGCATCACACTCTGATACCAGCTCACTACATCTAATACCCTAACTCCAACAATCTGCCAACCCAACAGACCTGCAGTCCACTAATCTGATGACTTCCGCACTTCCTTTTACCTTCCCATGTCCTCAATCCCCTTCTTATCCAAATTAAATCCATATTCAATCATTTACTCACTCCCTTCCTTTGCATACACCCTTAACTACTTGTCTTCCTTCTGACTGTGTCAATCTTGCTTGGCTAAAGTTGTTACAACGCAAATTTTCTGCCTATTCTATGTTGATACCTACACAGCTGCACGTGGCTGGATGGACATACGCTCGCCCTCTCACTCGCTCTCTCGCTCTCTCTCTCACACACACACACACACACACACAAATACACGATGTCTGATAAATTGGTTTCTCTTTTAATTCATGGCCAGGAGCCTCAAATGAGTTTCCTTAATGCTGACTGACAATTATACCTTATTTTCCTGATTCATTCATTCTGCCACTCTTTTACATAACTATTTCACACCTTTTGCTCCTCAATCTTCCATCACCTTCCCTCTCATCCTCACTTTTACCTGATGATCTTGTCCTATTTTGCTAATAAAATACTAGAAGCAATAAGAAAAGAACTTCTACAAACTCTCACAACCACATCTACCTAACTACATCTGTGCCCACATATTCTGATTCCTCTTTCATTACTAGTGTGAATTATTTCTGCTCTACACAAAACCCAACCTTTTTAGTTATGCACTAGATCTCCATTAACCAAAAATTTGATGGGATCTTCCCCATCCCATCAAATTTTCCATTTTTTTCTCAGCCTCCTACAAACACATCAAAACAAAAACAAAAAACAAAAAATCTCTTTGAACATATCCCTTAAGTTACTGTTCCATTTCTCTCCTTCCCTCTTCAGCAAAATTCCTCAGAAAAATGATTCTTTCTGCCTATCTCCAATTTCTCACTTCTCTTTCTCTTGAATCCATTCCAATGAGTCTATTTCCCCACCACTCTATCAAACCTGCTTTTGTCAGAATCACTAAAGAATTCCACATTGCAAACTAGAATGACCAATTAAATTACCAGTTCTCCTCTTACTGGAACTATGAGCAGCATTTGACAGAGGTTCATTACTCCCTCCTCTCGAAACACTTTCTTCATTGGCTTCCAAGATTCCATGCTCTCCTGTTTTTCCTCTTGCCTCAGTGATTTATCTTTCTAAGTTTCCTTTGCTGGTTCCTCATTTCTCAATCTTTAAATGTTGTAGTGCCCCAAATCTCAGTCCTGAACCTTCGCCTATTTATGCTTACTCCCTTAGTGAAATCATCTGATCTGATTTCTTTAAATAGCATCTATACATAATTCCCAAACTTAAATCTCTAGCCCATTCCTTTCCTTTGAACTCTAGACTCAGATAGTGGGCAGTCATCTCACTTAGAATACCTAAGATATATCTTAAATTTACTTTGTCCAAGATCCAACTTCTCTCCTCCAAACTCTTCCATCATAGTTTTACCCATCACAGCAAATGGGTAACTAGTCTTCTAGGTGCTCAGGCCACAAACTCTGTTATCACCCTTAACCTCTGTGCCTCCCTCTTTTTTCTCTCCCTGTTTCCTGGTCCCCCAAATCCTGCTGACCTCAACATGTCAATTACTCACCACCTCCACTACTACCATTTTGGTCCAAGTCATCACCTCTCACCTGAATTACTGCAACAGTCTCCTAGGTGGTTTCACTGCTTCTGCCCTTGTTCTCCTTCAGCCTACTCTCAACAGTTGCCAGACTGATTCTTCAAAAGTCCAATCATGTCACTATTCTGTTCCAACTAATCCAATGTCTTTCTGTATCACATATCACTTAGTCTAAAAGCTGAAGTCCTTAAAACGGTCTATAAGACCCTGCTTGACCTGGCACCACGACCAGCCCATCACCACTGCCATTGTTACCTTTCTGACTTCATCCTCCATTACCCAGCCCTTTACTCAACTCCAATGACAAGCTTCTTCAAACGTAGATACCGCAGGTATGCTCCAACCTCAAGGACTTGGCATTTGCTATTCCCTGGGCCTAGAATGATTTGTATTTGTGTGCAGATCTCCTACACTGACTAGCTTCATGTTATTTAAAAGTCACTTTATCAGTGAATTTTCCTGGCCATCCTTTAGAGAAGAGTAACTCCTCCCATACCTTATTCCCCTTTCTCTGGTTTATTTTTCCTCTTTACTACTTACCTTCTAACATGCTGTAAACTTACTTGCTTTTTAATTGTCTCATCTAAAATGTATGTCTTATCAAGGTAGGGATTTTTGTCTGTTTTGTTCACTGAGGTATTTACAGAGCCTAGAGCAGTGTCTGGCATAAAATGGTCAAACATTTGATAAATGAATAAAATCATCGCCCTTCTTCAAGGATGATGCCAAATTATCCACAGTATTAAGACTATACTAAAAGGGACCACTAAAAAATCTTTCTCTCAACTTTCTTATTTTATACATCTAGTTAGTTAGTGGTGTTTAATGCAGGGTCAGAACTATAGCCAGTTCTCCTTATAACTATGCTAATTCTTTCCATGAAGATTTTTCTGATCCTTTTTTTAATATCGGATCACTCATAACTCTCAAAGCAATAAATACATTCTTTTGGCACTCATTATGGTTTTGGTTTGTCAGACAGAGTCTCACTCTGTCGCCCAGGCTGGAGTGCAGTGGCGCATTCTCGGCTCACTGCAACCTCCACCTCCTGGGCTCAAGCAATTCTTGTGCCTCAGTCTCCTGAGTAGCTGGGACTACAGGCATGCACCACCACGCCCAGCTAATTTTTGTATTTTTAGTAGAGACAGGGTTTCGCCATGTTAGCCAGGCTGGTCTTGAACTCCTGACCTCTCAAGTGATCTGCCCGCCTTGGCTGCCTGAAGCTCTGGGATTGCAGGAGTGAGCCACTGCACACAGCCACTTGTTTTTGTTCTTTGTACTGAGTTGTCGGTATATCTCTACTATCTCCCCTATAAGACTATATGCTCTTTACCATTATGTAATGGCCTTCTTTGTCTCTTTTGATCTTTGATGGTTTAAAGTCTGTTTTATCAGAGACTAGGATTGCAACCCCTGCTTTTTTTTGTTTTCCATTTGCTTGGTAGATCTTCCTCCATCCCTTTATTTTGAGGTAAAGGGATCAATTCATCAGGAAGAGCTAACTATCCTAAATATATATGCACCCGATACAGGAGCACCCAGATTCATAAAGCAAGTCCTTAGAGACTTACAAAGAGACTTAGACTCCCATACAATAATGGGAGACTTTAACACCCCACTGTCAACATTAGACAGATCAACGAGACAGAAAGTTAACAAGGATATCCAGGAATTGAACTCAACTCTGCACCAAGCGGACCTAATAGACACCTACAGAACTCTCCACCACAGGTCAACAGAATATACATTCTTCTCAGCACCACATCACACTTATTCCAATATTGACCACATAGTTGGAAGTAAAGCACTCCTCAACAAATGTAAAAAAACAGAAATTATAACAAACTGTCTCTCTGACCACAGTGCAATCAAACTAGAACTCAGGACTAAGAAACTCAATCAAAACCGCTCAACTACATGGAAACTGAACAACCTGCTCCTGAATGACTACTGGGTACATAACGAAATGAAGACAGAAATAAAGATGTTCTTTGAAACCAATGAGAACAAAGATACAACATACCAGAATCTCTGGGATACATTTAAAGCAGTGTGTAGAGGAAAATTTATAGCACTAAATGCCCACAAGAGAAAGTAGGAAAAATCTAAAATTGACACCCTAACATCACAATTAAAAGAACTAGAGAAGCAAGAGCAAACACATTCAAAAGCTAGCAGAAGGCAAGAAATAACGAAGATCAGAGCAGCACTGAAGGAGATAGAGACACAAAAAACCCTCCAAAAAATCAATGAATCCAGGAGTTGGTTTTTTGAAAGGATCAACAAAATTGATAGACCGCTAGCAAGACTAACAAAGAAGAAAAGAGAGAAGAATCAAATAGACATAATAAAAAATGATAAAGGGGATATCATCACTGACCCCACAGAAATACAAACTACCATCAGAGAATACTATAAACACCTCTACGCAAATCAACTAGAAAACCTAGAAGAAATAGATAATTTCCTGGACACTTACACACTCTCCCAAGACTAAACCAGGAAGAAGTTGAATCCCTGAATAGACCAATAGCAGGCTCTGAAATTGAGGCAATAATTAATAGCCTATCAACCAAAAGAAGTCCAGGACCAGATGGATTCACAGCCAAATTCTACCAGAGGTACAAGGAGGGGTTGGTACCATTCCTTCTGAAACTATTCCAATCAATAGAAAAAGAGGGAATCCTCCCTAACTCATTTTATAAGGCCAACATCATCCTGATACCAAAGTCTGACAGAGACACAACAAAAAAAGAGAATTTTAGACCAATATCCCTGATGAACATCAATGCAAAAATCCTCAATAAAATACTGGCAAACCAAATCCAGCAGCACATCAAAAAGTTTATCCACCATGATCAAGTGGGCTTCATCCCTGAGATGCAAGGCTGGTTCAACATACGCAAATCAATAAACGCAATCCAGCACATAAACAGAACCAAAGACATGATTATCTCAATAGATGCAGAAAAGGCTTTTGACAAAATTCAACAGCCCTTCATGCTAATAACTCTCAATAAATTCGGTATTGATGGAACATATCTCAAAATAATAAGAGCTATTTATGACAAACCCACAGCCAATATCATACTGAATGGGCAAAAACTGGAAGCATTCCCTTTGAAAACTGGCACAAGACAGGAATGCCCTCTCTCACCACTCCTATTCAACATAGTGTTGGAAGTTCTGGCTAGGGCAATCAGGCAAGAGAAACAAATCAGGGTATTCAGTCAGGAAAAGAAGTCAAATTGTCCCTGTTTGCAGATGACATGATTATATATTTAGAAAACCCCATTGTCTCAGCCCCAAATCTCCTTAAGCTGATAAGCAACTTCAGCAAAGTCTCAGGATAAAAAATCAATGTGCAAAAATCACAAGCATTCTTATACACCAGTAACAGACAAATAGATAGCCAAATCATGAATGAACTCCCATTCACAATAGCTTCAAAGAGAATAAAATACCTAGGAATCCAACTTACGAGGGATGTAAAGGACCTCTTCAAGGAGAATTACAAACCACTGCTCAGTGAAATCAAAGAGGACACAAACAAATGGAAGAACATACCATGCTCATGGATAGGAAGAATCAATACTGTGAAAATGGCCATACTGCCCAACGTAATTGATAGATTCAATGCCATCCCCATTAAGCTACCAATGACTTTCTTCACAGAATTGGAAAAAACTGCTTTAAAGTTCATATGGAACCAAAGAAGACCCCATTGCCAAGACAATCCTAAGCCAAAAGAACAAAGCTGGAGGCATCATGCAACTTGACTTCAAACTATACTACAAGGGTACAGTAACCAAAACAGCATGGTACTGGTATCAAAACAGAGATATAGACCAATGGAGCAGAACAGAGCCCTCAAAAATAACACCACAAATCTACAGCCATCTGATCTTTGACAAACCTGACAAAAACAAGAAATGGGGAAAGGATTCCCTATTTAATAAATGGGGCTGGGAAAATTGGCTAGCCATAAGTAGAAAGCTGAAACTGGATCCTTTCCTTACTCCTTATACAAACATTGATTCAAGATGGATTAGAGACTTAAACGTTAGACCTAAAACCATAAAAACCCTAGAAGAAAACCTAGGTAATAGCATTCAGGACATAGGCATGGGCAATGACTTCATGTCTAAAACACCAAAAGCAATGGCAACAAAAGCCAAAATTGACAAATGGGATCTAATTAAACTAAAGAGCTTCTGCACACCAAAAGAAACTACCATCAGAGTGAACAGGCAACCTACAGAATGGGAGAAATGTTTGCAATCTACTCATCTGACAAAGGGCTAATATCCAGAACCTACAAAGAACTCAATCAAATTTACAAGAAAAAAACAAAAAACCCCATCAAAAAGTAGACAAAGGATATGAACAGACACTTCTCAAAAGAAGACATTCATACAGCCAACAGACACATGAAAAAATGCTCATCATTACTCTCCATCAGAGAAATGCAAATCAAAACCACAATGAGATACCATCTCACACAGTTAGAATGGCAATCATTAAAAAATCAGGAAACAACAGGTGCTGGAGAGGATGTGGAGAAATAGGAACACTTTTACACTGTTGGTGGGACTGTAAACTAGTTCAACCATTGTGGAAAACAGTGTAGCAATTCCGCAAGGATATAGAACTAGAAATACCATTTGACCCAGCCATCCCATTACTGGGTATATACCCAAAGGATTATAAGTCATGCTGCTATAAAGACACATGCACACGTATGTTTACTGCAGCACTATTCACAATAGCAAAGACTTGGAATCAACCCAAATGTCCATCAGTGATAGACTGGATTAAGAAAATGTGGCACATATACACCATGGAATACTATGCAGCCATAAAAAAGGATGAGTTCGTGTCCTTTGTAGGGACATGGATGCAGCTAGAAACCATCATTCTCAGCAAACTATCGCAAGAACAGGAAACCAAACACCACATGTTCTCACTCATAGGTGGGAATTGAACAATGAGATCACTAGGACACAGGAAGGGGAACATCACACACCGGGTCCTATTGTTGGGAGGGGGTAGCGGGGAAGGATAGCATTAGGAGATATACCTAATGTAAATGACGAGTTAATGGGTGCAGCACACCAACATGGCACATGTATACATATGTAACAAACCTGCACAGTGCGCACATGTACCCTAGAACTTAAAGTATAATAATAATCAATGGTGGGGCGGAGCAAGATGGCCGAATAGGAACAGCTCCAGTCTCCATCTCCCAGCGCGAACGACACAGAAGACCGGTGATTTCTGCATTTTCAACTGAGGTACTGGGGTCATCTCACTCGGGAGTGCCGGACAATCCGTGCGGGTCAGCTGCTGCAGCCTGACCAGCGAGAGCTGAAGCAGGGCGAGGTATCGCCTCACCTGGGAAGCGCCAGGGGGAAGGGAGTCCCTTTTCCTAGCCAGGGGAACTGAGACACACAACACCTGGAAAATCGGATAACTCCCACCCCAATACTGCGCTATAACACCGGCACAACGGAGAATATATACCACACCTGGCCGGGAGGGTCCCACGCCCACGGAGCCTCCCTCCTTGCTAACACAGCGGTCTGCGGCAATCTAACCGCAAGGCAGCAGCGAGGCTGGGGGAGGGGCGCCCGCCATCCCTGAGGCTTAAGTAGGTAAATAAAGCCGCTGGGAAGCTCGAACTGGGTGGAGCTCACAGCAGCTCAAGGAAACCTGCCTGTCTCTGTAGACGGCGCCTCTGGGGACAGGGCTCAGCTAAAGGAGCAGAAGCCTGCGCAAACGCGAACGACTCTGTCTGACAGCTTTGAAGAGAGCAGTGGATCTCCCAACACGGAGGTTGAGATCTGAGAAGGGGCAGTCTGCCTGCTCAAGTGGGTCCCTGACCCCTGAGTAGCCTAACTGGGAGACATCCCCCACTAGGGGCAGTCTGACACCCCACACCTCACAGGGTGGAGTACACCCCTGAGAGGAAGCTTCCAAAGCAAGAATCAGACAGGTGCACTCGCTGTTCAGCAATATTCTGTCTTCTGCAACCTCTGCTGCTGATACCCAGGCAAACAGGGTCTGGAGTGGACCTCAAGCAATCTCCAACAGACCTATAGCTGAGGGTCCTGACTGTCAGAAGGAAAACTATCAAACAGGAAGGTCACCTATACCAAAACCCCATCAGTACGTCACCATCATCAAAGACCAGAGACAGATAAAACCACAAAGATGGGGAAAAAGCAGGGCAGAAAAGCTGGAAATTCAAAAAATAAGAGCGCATCTCCTCCTGCAAAGGAGCACAGCCCATCGCCAGCAACAGATCAAAGCTGGTCAGAGAATGATATTGATGAGATGAGAGAAGAAGGCTTCAGTCCATCAAACCTCTCAGAGCTAAAGGAGGAATTACGTACCCAGGGCAAAGAAACTAAAAGTCTTGAAAAAAGAGTGGAAGAATTGACAGCTAGACTAATTAATGCAGAGAAGGTCATAAACGAAATGACAGAGATGAAAACCATGACACGAGAAATACGTGACAAATGCACAAGCTTCAGTAACCCACTCGATCAACTGGAAGAAAGAGTATCAGCGATGGAGGATCAAATGAATGAAATGAAGCGAGAAGAGAAACCAAAAGAAAAAAGAAGAAAAAGAAATGAAAAAAGCCTGCAAGAAGTATGGGATTATGTAAAAAGACCAAATCTACGTCTGATTGGGGTGTCTGAAAGTGAGGGGGAAAATGGAAGCAAATTGGAAAACACTCTACAGGATATCATCCAGGAGAACTTCCCCAATCTAGCAGGGAAGGCCAATATTCAAATTCAGGAAATACAGAGAACGCCACAAAGATACTCCTCCAGAAGAGCAACTCCAAGACACATAATTGCCAGATTCACCAAAGTTGAAATGAAGGAAAAAATCTTAAGGGCAGCCAGAGAGAAAGGTCGGGTTACCCACAAAGGGAAGCCCATCAGACTGACAGCAGATCTCTTGGCAGAAACTCTACAAGCCAGAAGAGAGTGGGGGCCAATATTCAACGTTCTTAAAGAAAAGAATTTTAAACCCAGAATTTCATATCCAGCCAAACTAAGTTTCATAAGTGAAGGAGAAATAAAATTCTTTACAGATAAGCAAATGCTTAGAGATTTTGTCACCACCAGGCCTGCCTTACAAGAGACCCTGAAGGAAGCCCTAAACATGGAAAGGAACAACCGGTACCAGCCATTGCAAAAACATGCCAAAATGTAAAGACCATCGAGGCTAGGAAGAAACTGCATCAACTAATGAGCAAAATAACCAGTTAATATCATAATGGCAGGATCAAGTTCACACATAACAATATTAACCTTAAATGTAAATGGACTAAATGCTCCAATTAAAAGACACAGACTGGCAAACTGGATAAAGAGTCAAGACCCATCAGTCTGCTGTCTTCAGGAGACCCATCTCACATGCAGAGACATACATAGGCTCAAAATAAAGGGATGGAGGAAGATCTACCAAGCAGATGGAGAACAAAAAAAAGCAGAGGTTGCAATCCTAGTCTCTGATAAAACAGACTTTAAACCATCAAAGATCAAAAGAGACAAAGAAGGCCATTACATAATGGTAAAGGGATCAATCCAGCAGGAAGAGCTAACTATCCTAAATATATATGCACCTAATACAGGAGCACCCAGATTCATAAAGCAAGTCCTTAGAGACTTACAAAGAGACTTAGACTCCCATACAATAATAATGGGAGACTTCAACACTCCACTGTCAACATTAGACAGATCAACGAGATAGAAAGTTAACAAGGATATCCAGGAATTGAACTCATCTCTGCACCAAGCGGACGTAATAGACATCTATAGAACTCTCCACCCCAAGTCAACAGAATATACATTCTTCTCAGCACCACATCACACTTATTCCAAAATTGACCACATAATTGGAAGTAAAGCACTCCTCAGCAAATGTAAAAGAACAGAAATTATAACAAACTGTCTCTCTGACCACAGTGCAATCAAACTAGAACTCAGGACTAAGAAATTCAATCAAAACCGCTCAACTACATGGAAACTGAACAACCTGCTCCTGAATGACTACTGGGTACATAACGAAATGAAAGCAGAAATAAAGATGTTCTTTGAAACCAATGAGAACAAAGATACAACATACCAGAATCTCTGGGACACATTTAAAGCAGTGTGTAGAGGGAAATTTATAGCACTAAGTGCCCACAAGAGAAAGCAGGAAAGATCTAAAATTGACACTCTAACATCACAATTAAACGAACTAGAGAGGCAAGAGCAAACACATTCAAAAGCTAGCAGAAGGCAAGAAATAACTAAGATCAGAGCAGCACTGAAGGAGATAGAGACACAAAAAACCCTCCAAAAAATCAATGAATCCAGGAGTTGGTTTTTTGAAAAGATCAACAAAATTGACAGACCGCTAGCAAGATTAATAAAGAAGAAAAGAGAGAGGAATCAAATAGACGCAATAAAAAATGATAAAGGGGATATCACCACCGACCCCACAGAAATACAAACTACCATCAGAGAATACTATAAACACCTCTACGCAAATCAACTAGAAAATCCAGAAGAAATGGATAATTTCCTGGACATGTACACTCTCCCAAGACTAAACCAGGAAGAAGTTGAATCCCTGAATAGACCAATAGCAGGCTCTGAAATTGAGGCAACAATTAATAGCCTACCCACCAAAAAAAGCCCAGGACCAGATGGATTCACAGCTGAATTCTACCAGAGGTACAAGGAGGAGCTGGTACCATTCCTTCTGAAACTATTCCAATCAATAGAAAAAGAGGGAATCCTCCCTAACTCATTTTATGAGGCCAACATCATCCTGATACCAAAGCCTGGCAGAGACACAACAAAAAAAGAGAATTTTAGACCAATCTCCCTGATGAACATCAATGCAAAAATCCTCAATAAAATACTGGCAAACCGGATTCAGCAGCACATCAAAAAGCTTATCCACCATGATCAAGTGGGCTTCATCCCTGGGATGCAAGGCTGGTTCAACATTCGCAAATCAATAAACGTAATCCAGCATATCAACAGAACCAAAGACAAGAACCACATGATTATCTCAACAGATGCAGAAAAGGCTTTTGACAAAATTCAACAGCCCTTCATGCTAAAAACGCTAAAGAAATTCGGTATTGATGGAACGTACCTCAAAATAATAAGAGCTATTTATGACAAACCCACAGCTAATATCATACTGAATGGGCAAAAACTGGAAAAATTCCCTTTGAAAACTGGCACAAGACAGGGATGCCCTCTCTCACCACTCCTATTCAACATAGTGTTGGAAGTTCTGGCTAGGGCAATCAGGCAAGAGAAAGAAATCAAGGGTATCCAGTTAGGAAAAGAAGAAGTCAAATTGTCCCTGTTTGCAGATGACATGATTGTATATTTAGAAAACCCCATCGTCTCAGCCCAAAATCTTCTTAAGCTGATAAGCAACTTCAGCAAAGTCTCAGGATACAAAATTAATGTGCAAAAATCACAAGCATTCTTATACACCAGTAACAGACAAGCAGAGAGCCAAATCAGGAATGAACTTCCATTCACAATTGCTTCAAAGAGAATAAAATACCTAGGAATCCAACTTACAAGGGAT
>NW_022310634.1:0-3527 GCF_002776525.5 Piliocolobus tephrosceles
AATAATATGCCCTGAATGAGTAGGCTTGATTCTCCTTAAATCGTGTATAGTTGAAATTAGCTATACGCAAACCACGTGAACTGAGTGAAGAGAAAGAAGGCATTCCACATTAGAAAACTGAGGTGCAGGTCGGGATGGTTGCTCACACCTGTAATCCCAGCACTTTGGGAGGCCGAGGTGGGTGGATCACCTGAGGTCAGAAGTTCAAGACTAGCCTGATCAACGTGGTGAAACCCTGTCTCTACTAAAAATACAAAAATTAGCAAGGTGTGGTGGTGCAGGCCTATAATCCCAGCAACTTGGGAGGCTGAGGCATGAGAATTGCTTGAACCCAGGAGGTGGTGGTTGCGGTGAGTCAAGATCGTGCCATTGCATTCCAGCCTGGGCAATGAGAGCAAAACTCGGTCTCAAAAAAAGAAAAAGGAAAAAAAAAAAAAAAGAGAAAAAAAGAAAACTGAGGTGCACATAATAAAAAAAAAAAATGAAAGAAATGGTAATGGACAATAGGCAACTATGTTCACCAGTGTTGATAAAACTCCTATTTTAGTATCTTCACCTTTTCTTTACCAATCAATAAACTGTACTGTTTACAGATGAGGAAGGAAAAGGAAAAAATAGAAAAGAAAAAAATTAAAGTTCAAATTCCTGCTTACAAGATGTTCTCAATTCATATCTCTGTGGCCAAGATTGTACCCTGTCCTTTGCACTGCCTTTGAAAAGACACACACATAATTTCAATAGACATGTTTTCACCTCTCCCAGCATTTGGCCTTTGCAGCTTTATATCATCAGTGTAAATATTATAGGAATTGGAATGACGGTTTGCACAGGGAAGAAAACCTGGTATTGCGTGCTGGTGGAATATCAATTCTAGAGACAAACAGAATATAACGTCAGCATCTTACCTTAATGCCTCAGCAAATATCACACTTTCTGAAGAACATCATAAACAGATATCTCTTCCACATTAGAAACCCTCTTCCAGGTTAAGAAGTGTGAGAACATTTCCCATGGTATCTTCGGTACGCATAGTAGAAAACTGTTAAGAAAAATGTCTTTTTAAAAAAATTTTTATTTTTAGGGGAATGAGCACAGAGCTTCCATGCCTTTCGTGGTTGCACCATCCTCCAGAAATCTCCAATTGTCCAGCTCTCCGGAAGCTCTGAGAAACAATTTTTTGTAAGTTTATAGAATATAACATCTTGGTAAGAGTTGAAGATTTATTTCTCTTCTTCATTGACATCTTTGTTTACTGTTAAGTATAAGATACAGAGGAAGGAAGTATAGGCTTGTGAGGACAATCCAAACACTAGTCCCAGATCTGCTAAAGTCTGCATGTGTAACTACTACAAGAAACTCTAACAGTCAGTATTTCAGTCTCTTCATATTAACAGATAGTGATAACTCACCTTTTTATAACGTGGTTCTTATAAGAATGAAATATTGCTATGACCACCCATTGAAAAATTATAAAGTCTTTTATAAAGGGAAGGTAGCACTTTATTGCTCTTGCTATTATTTTATCATCTACAATTTTACCATATATTTCTATATATGATAACATAAAACTGTTTCCTCCAAGCTTAACAGTCATAAATTACATTTCATAGCCTCTAAATGGATGCTGGTAACCCCTAAATCTATCTCTTCATTCCAAAACTCTCTCATTATAGTTAAATGCATATAGTCAACTACTAACTTAACATATCCACTGAGATATCTGATGGGGGACTTTCATACTCAACATGTTCAAAGCAAATTTTGATGCTGTTCCTCTAATCTTTTCTCTACTCCAATCATCTCCCTTGTAATAAATTGAACTGAAAATCACCAGTTGCTCAGGTCAAAAATCTGTCATTCATCAGTAATTATTTCTCTTCACCTTATATATCTTATTCATCAGCAAGATCTCAAAATATATCTACAGAAAAATATCTTTTCACCACCTTCACTAAACCACTCTAGGAAAGCCTTCCTTCTTCCACATTTACCCTCCTGGTAGGCTACATCTAAGAAAAGCAGGTTCAGGTGGTTCATTTTGCATTGCCATATTTTGCAGCATGTGTTACTGTTTCCAAACCAGCTATTTTGACAGCTGGGCCAAGAATTAGATATGTCTTTCTTTCTTTCTTTCTTTTTTTTTCTGTGAGACAGAGCATCATTCAGCTGCCCAGGCTGGAGTGCAGTGGTGCAAACTTGGCTAACTTCAACCTCCACCTCCCCAGGTTCGAGAGATTATCCTGCCTCAGCCTCTCAAGTAGTTGGGACTACAGGTGCACACCACCATGTCTGGCTAATTTTTATATTTTTAGTAGAGATGTTTGGCCATCATCACCATGTTGGCCAGGCTGGTCTCCATCTTATGACCTTGTCATCCACCCACCTCAGCCTCCCAAACTGCTGGCATTATAGGACTGAGTCACTGCGCCCGACCAAGAGATTTCTTCAACAAAGGTTCTGCTCAGTAAAAGTACTCTATGTTTGATAATGACACATTACACTAAAACAATTAGGACTGCTGCTTAGGGAGTTTTACTGTGAAAGGGAGTCAGGAATATTGACAACAGAATCCAAGCAAGTCCACTGTAGAGGCAATGAAATAAGAACATTGTGTGGGAGAATGATGTGTGTATGCTTGTGTGTATATGTGTGTGTATGTTGTGTGCATGTATTATATCAGTATGTGTGACATTAAAAGAGAGACAGAAACATAGTTTAGCCATTGCATCCTTGGGAAAGAGAACTGCTAGGATAGTGTTGTAAACTGAGAGTCTCTAATTTAAGAATCTTTGTTACACAACTTTTGAAAGTGTTTGCTCTTTGTCTTTTGTGTTTCTCAAACCATCTTTAACTGAGGTAACCACAACAAGTCAATGTTCTTTGTAGCTTGGAAAAAAATGATCAAAGATAGCTATTTCAGGTGGTTTTCGAGTAACAGATCTTTAGAGAAGCTTGGAGGTTATGGAAATAGCAATCGTGCAAATGTGGAGGGGATAGCAAGTGGTAGCCTATGATTTGTCTGTGAAGCCGATGATCCCTTACATAAAAGATGTCCCTGCCAAAGCAAAGTTTTGACTACAGTTTTGGAATTCTTTCAATGTGTTAAGTAACATAGGCACAGTAGAAATAAAAGTTTGCTTCTCACACCTCTAAATTACTACATAAGGAAAAATACAAAAAAAGAAGAAAAATACTTGTGTTATATAACATGATTTTATATTTTCTTCTTCTAACTGTGCTCTAAGCTAGCTTTAAACTAGCACTTAAGACATGCACAGCACAATTAAAACAACCCAAAACACTGAAGTCTAAAGGTGATAAAATTTCCTGGTTAAGATCATGGTCAAGGTCTCTAATAGTGAGGGTCAGGCACTTAGAAATTTGAATGAGATTACTCAGGAAGAATTGAAGGTGTATGAGAAGTTGGAGAATCCCATCAGCTCTGAATATATCACTACAACTAGAGCAAATCAGAATGCCCCATGAGCCTGGGAACAATGTCAATAAACCAGATTAACAAACAAAGA
>NW_022310636.1:0-7686 GCF_002776525.5 Piliocolobus tephrosceles
GAAGGGAATGGTGAAACTCTGTGTGATGCATTCACACATCAGAAAGCAGTCTCTCAGAAAGCTTCGTTCTAGCTATTATGTGAGGATATTTCCTTTTTCACCATGGGCCTCAATGAGCTCCAAAATATCACTTTCCAGATTCCACGAAAACACTGTCAGCAAACTGCTGCAGGTGGACTAAGGTGTAACTCTGTGAGATGAATTCACATATCACAGGGAAGTTTCTCACAAAGCTTCTTTCACGTTTCTAATGGAGGATATTTCCTTTGTCAGCATAGGCCTTAATGCGACCCAATCTAGCTCTTCTCAGTTTCCTCAAAGACAGTGGTAACCGACTGCTCCTTGAAATGTAACTCTAACTCTGTGAGATGAATTCACCCATCTCAGAGAAGTTTCTACGAAAGCTTCTTTCTAGATGTTCTATGAGGATATTTCTTTTGACACTGTAAGCTTCATTGCGCTAAGATGTATACCGTTTCAGATGACAAGCAAACTGTGTTGGCAAACTGACGACTGAAGAGATAAGTGTAACTCTGTGAGTTGCATTCCCACATGGCAATGCGGTTTCTCAGAAGGCTTCCTTCCAGTTTTTCTCAGAGCACATTTCCCTTTTCACCATAGGCCACAATGAACTCCCAAATCTCCCTGTCCAGAATCCAAGAAAACAGTGTTAGCACGCTGCTACCAGAAGGGAATGGTTAAACTCTGTGTGATGAATTCACACATCAGAAGGCAGTCTCTTAGAAAGCTTCGTTCTAGCTCTTATGTGAGCATATATCCTTTTTAATCTATAGGCCTCACTGCGCTCCCAAATATCACTTTCCAGATTCCACGAAATCACTGTCAGGAAACTGCTGCATGAGGAGTAAGTTGTAACTCTGAGTGATGAATTCACAGGTGACAAAGAAGATCCTCAGAAAGCTTCTTTCTCATTGGTATCGGCATAGATTTCCTTCGGCCCTTTAGTCTTCAAAGGGATACGAAATATCAGTCATCAGATTCCGCCAAAACGGGGCTAGGAAACGGCTCCACGAAATACAACTGAAACCCAGTGAGTTGAATTCACACAGCAGAAAGCCGTTACTCAGAAAGCGGCTTTCTTTGAAAGCTGAGTTTATTTGTGGTCTCGGAGCGCCATCGTGTGTCCTTTTGCAGATTCTGCGAAAACGCTCTTAGCAAGCTTCTCAATGAAAACCATGAGGAAACTCTGTGAGCAGAATTCACCCACCACCAAGAAGTTTCTGAGAAGGCTTCTCTGTAGATTTGTCTGAGGATATTTCATTATTCAGCATGGGATTCCACGATATCCAGGAATTCACGTCAGACTTTCCAGAAAATCAGTGCTAGCACACTCCTCCATGAAAGAGTGGTGGAACACTGTGAAATGAATTCACGCATCACAAAGCAGTTTCCCAGAAAGATTCATTCCACTTTTTCTCGGAAGATATTTCCTGTGCCTTAGACTCTTCAAAGCTATCGGAAATATCAGTGCTCAGAATCCACAAAGACAGTGTTAGCAAATGATTGCAGGAGATAGTAGTGTAACTTTGTGAGATGAAGTTACAGATCAGAAAGCAGTCTCTAAGAAAGCTTCTTTCTAGCTATTATGAGAGGATATTTCCTTTTTCACCATAGGCCTCAATGCGCTCCCAAATATCACTTTCCAGATTCCACGAAAACACTGTCAGCAAACTACTGCATGAGGACGAAGTTGTCACTCTGTGAGATGAATTCACATATCACCAAGAACTTTCTCACAAAGCTTCTTTCACGTTTCTAATGGAGGATATTCCCTTTATCAGCGTAGGCCTCAATGCGACCCAAACTAGCCCTTCTCAGTTTCCTCAAAGACAGTGGTAACCGACTGCTCCTTGAAATGTAACACTAACTCTCTGAGATGAATTCACACATCACACAGAAGTTTCTAAGAAAGCTTCTTTCTAGATGTTCTATGTGGATATTTCTTTCGACACCGTAAGCTTCATTGCGCTAAGATGTATCCCGTTTCCTACTACAAGCAAACTGTGTTGGCAAACTGACGACTGAAGAGATAAGTGTAACTCTGAGAGTTGCATTCACACATGACAGTGCGGTTTCTCAGAAGGCTTCCTTCCAGTTTTTGTCTGAGCACATTTCCCTATTCACCATAGGCTACAATGAGCTCCAAAATCTCCCTTTCCAGAATCCACGAAAAGAGAGTAAGCTCGCTGCTACCAGAAGGGAATGGTGAAACTCTGTGTGATGAATTCACACATCAGAAAGCATTCTCTCAGAAAGCTTCTTTCTAGCTATTATGTGAGGATATTTCCTTTTTAACCATAGGCCTCAATACGCTCCGAAATATCACTTTCCAGATTCCACGAAAACACTGTCTGCAAACTGCTGCATGAGGACTACGGTGTAACTCTGTGAGATGAATTTACAAGTCACAAAGAAGTTTCTCAGAAAGCTTCTTTCTCATTGGTATCAGCACAGATTTCCTTCGGCCCTTTAGTCTTCAAAGACTACCGCAATATCAGCTATCAGGTTCCGCCAAAATGGGGCTAGGAAACGGCTCCACGAAATACAACTGGAACACAGTGCGTTGAATTCACACAGCAGAAAGCCGTTACTCAGAAAGCGGCTTTCTTTGAAAGCTGAGTTTATTTGTGGTCTCGGAGCGCCATCGTGTGTCCTTTTGCAGATTCTGCGAAAACGCTCTTAGCAAGCTTCTCAATGAAAACCATGAGGAAACTCTGTGAGCAGAATTCACCCACCACCAAGAAGTTTCTGAGAAGGCTTCTCTGCAGATTTGTCTGAAGATAGCTCATTATTCAGCATGGGATTCCACGATATCCAGGAATTCACCTAAGACATTACAGAAAATCAGGGCTAGCAAACTCTTACATGAAAGAGTGGTGGAACACTGTGAAATGAATTGACGCTTCACAAGGCAGTTTCTCAGAAATCTTCATTCGAGTTTTTCTCGGAAGATATTTCCTGTGTCCTTAGACTCTTCAAAGCTATGGGAAATATCAGTGCTCAGAATCCACAAAGACAGTGTTAGCAAATGGTTGCAGGAAATAATAGTGTAACTCTGTTAGATGAAGTAACAGATCAGAAAGCAATCTCTCAGAAAGCTTCTTTCTAGCTATTATGTGAGGATATTTCCTTTTTCACCATAGGCCTCAATGCGCTCCCTAATATCACTTTCCAGATCCCACGAAAACACTGTCAGCAAACTGCTGCATGAAGACTAATTTGTAACTCTGTGAGATGAATTCACATATCACAAGGAAGTTTCTCACAAAGCTTCTTTCACGTTTCTAAGGGAGGATATGTCCTTTTTAAGCGTAGGCCTCAAAGTGACCCAAACTAGCCCTTCTCAGTTTCCTCATAGACAGTGGTAACCGACGGCTCCTTGACATGTAACACTAACTCTGTGAGATGAATTCACACATCAGAGAGAAGTTTCTAAGAAACCTTCTTTCTAGATTTTCTATCCGTATATTTCTTTTGACACAGTAAGCTTCATTGCGCTAAGATGTATCCCGTTTCAGATTACAAGCAAACCGTGTTGGCAAACTGACGAATGAAGAGATAAGTGTAACTCTGTGAGTTGCATTCACACATGGCAATGCAGTTTCTCAGAAGGTTTCCTTCCAGTTTTCCTCTTAGCACATTTCACTTTTCACCATAGGTTACAACGAGCTCCAATATCTCCCTTTCCAGAATCCACGAAAGAGTGTTAGCACGCTCCTACCAGAAGGGAATGGTGAAACTCTGTGTGATGAATTCACACATCAGAAAGCAGTCTCCAGAAAGCTTCTTTCTAGCTATAATGTGAGGGTATTTCCTTTTTCACCATAGGCCTCAATGCGCTCCCAAATATCACTTTCCAGATTCCACGAAAACATTGTCAGGAAACGGGTGCATGAGGATTAAGGTGTAACTCTGTGAGATGAATTCACATATCACAAGGAAGTTTCTCACAAAGCTTCTTTCACGTTTCTAATGGAGGATATTTCCTTTATCAGCGTAGACCTCAATGCGACCCAATCTAGACCTTCTCAGTTTCCTCAAAGACAGTGGTAACCGACTGCTCCTTGAAATGTAACTCTAACTCTCTGAGATGAATTCACACATCACAGAGAAGTTTCTAAGAAAGCTTCTTTCTAGATTTTCTTTTTTTTTCTTTGAGGCGGAGTCTTGCTCTGTCGCCCAGGCTGGAGTGCAGTGGCCAGATCTCAGCTCACTGCAAGCTCCGCCTCCCGGGTTTACGCCATTCTCCTGCCTCAGCCTCCCGAGTAGCTGGGACTACAGGCGCCCGCCACCTCGCCCGGCTAGTTTTTTGTATTTTTTAGTAGAGACGGGGTTTCACCGTGTTAGCCAGGATGGTCTCGATCTCCTGACCTCGTGATCCGCCCGTCTCGGCCTCCCAAAGTGCTGGGATTACAGGCTTGAGCCACCGTGCCCGGCCTCTTTCTAGATTTTCTAAGAGGATATATCTTTTGACACCGTAAGCTTCATTGCGCTAAGATGTATCCCGTTTCAGATTACAAGCAAACTGTGTTGGCAAACTGACCAATGAAGAGATAAGTGAAACACTTTGAGTTGCATGCACCAATGGCAATGCAGTTTCTCAGAAGGCTTCCTTCCAGTTTTTGTCTGAGCTCATTTCCCTTTTCACCATAGGCCACAAAGAGCTCTCAAATATCCCTTTCAAGAAACCAAGAAAAGAATGTTAGCACGGTGCTACCTGAAAGGAATGGTGAAACTCTGCGTGATGCATTGACACATCAGAAAGCAGTCTCTCAGAAAGCTTCGTTCTAGCTATTATGTGAGGATATGTCTTTTTTCACCATAGGCCTCAATGCGCTCCCTAATATCACTTTCCATATTCCACGAAAACACTGTCAGCAAACTGCTGCATGAGGACTAAGGTGTAACTCTGTGAGAAGAATTCACATATCACAAGGAAGTTTCTCACAAAGCTTCTTTCACGTTTCTAATGGAGGATATTTCCTTTATCAGCGTAGGCCTCAATGCGATCCAAACTAGCCCTTCTCAGTTTCCTCAAAGACAGTGGTAACTGACTGCTCCTTGAAATGTAACTCTAACTCTGTGAGATGAATTCACACATCACAGAGAAGTTTCTAAGAAAGCTTCTTTCTAGATATTCTATGAGGATATACCTTTTGACACCGTAAGCTTCATTTCGCTAAGATGTATCCCGTTTCAGATTACAAGCAAACTGTGTTGCAAACTGACGACTAAAGTGGTAAGTGTAACTCTGTGAGTTGCATTCACACATGGCAATGCAGTTTCTCAGAAAGCTTCCTTCCAGTTTTTGTCTGAGCACATTTCCCTTTTCACCCTTGGCCACAATGAGCTCCGAAATAGTCCTTTCCAGAATCCAAGAAAAGAGTGTTAGCACGCTGCTACCAGAAGCGGATGGTTAAACTCTGGTGATGAATTCACACATCAGAAAGCAGTCTCTCAGAAACCTTCTTTCTAGCTATTATGTGAGGATATATCCTTCTTCACCATAGGGCTCAATGCGCTCCCAAATATCACTTTCCAGATTCCATGAAAACACTGTCAGGAAACTGCTGCATGAAGACTGAAGTGTAACTCTGTGAGATGAATTCACAGGTCACAAAGAAGTTTCTCAGACAGCTTCTTTCTCATTGGTATCGGCCCAGATTTCCTTCGGCCCTTTAGTCTTCAAAGGGATCCGAAATATCAGTTATCAGATTCCGCCAAAACGGGGCTAGGGAACGGCTCCACGAAATACAACTGGAACACAGTGAGTTGAATTCACACAGCAGAAAGCCTTTACTCAGAAAGCGGCTTTCTTTGAAAGCTGAGTTTATTTGTGGTCTCGGAGCGCCATCGTGTGTCCTTTTGCAGATTCTGCGAAAACGCTCTTAGCAAGCTTCTCAATGAAAACCATGAGGAAACTCTGTGAGCAGAATTCAACCACCACCAAGAAGTTTCTGAGAAGGCTTCTCTGTAGATTTGTCTGAGGATATTTCATTATTCAGCATGGGATTCCACGATATCCAGGAATTCACGTCAGACATTTCAGAAAATCAGTGCTAGCACACTCCTCCATGAAAGCGTGGTGGAACACTGTGAAATGAATTCACGCATCACCAAGCAGTTTCTCAGAAAGCTTCATTCCAGTTTTTCTCGGAAGATATTTCCTGTGTCCTTAGACTCTAAAAAGTTATCGGAAATATCAGTGCTCAGAATCCACAAAGACAGTGTTAGCAAATGGTTGCAGGAAATAGTAGTGTAACTCTGTGAGATGAAGTAACAGATCAGAAAGCAGTCTCTCAGTAAGCTTCTTTGTAGCTATTATGAGAGGATATTTCCTTTTTCACCATCGGCCTCAAATCAATCCCAAATACCACGTTCAAGATTCTATGAAAACACGGTCAGCAAACTGCTGCATGAGGACGAATTTGTCACTCTGTGAGATGAATTCACATATCACCAAGAGCTTTTCACAAAGCTTCTTTCACGTTTCTAATGGAGGATATTTCCTTTATCAGCGTAGGACTCAAAGCGAACCAAACTAGCCCTTCTCAGTTTCTTCAAAGACAGTGGTAACCGACTACTCCTTGAAAAGTAACTGTAACTCTGTGAGATGAATTTACACATCACAAAGAAGTTACAAAGAAAGCTTCTTTCTAGATTTTCTATGAGGATACTTCTTTTGACACAGTAAGCTTCATTGCGCTAAGATGTATCCCGTTTCAGATTACAAACAAACTCTGTTGCAAAATGACGACTAAAGAGGTAAGTGTAACACTGTGAGTTGCATGAACACATGGCAATGCAGTTTCCAAGAAGGCTTCCTTCCAGTTTTTGTCTGAGCACATTTCCCTTTTCACCATAGGCCACAATGAACTCCTTAAGCTCCCTTTCCAGAATCCACGAAAAGAGTGTTAGCACGGTGCTACCAGAAGGGAATGGTGAAACTCTGTGTGATGCATTCACACATCAGAAAGCAGTCTCTCAGAAAGCTTCTTTCTAGCAATTATGTGAGGATATTTCCTTTTTCACCCTAGGCCTCAATGCGCTCCCAAATGTCACTTGCCAGATTCCACGAAAACACTGTCAGCAAACTGCTGCATGAGGACTAAGGTGTACCTCTGTGCGATGAATTCACATATCACAAGGAAGTTTCTCACAAAGCTTCTTTCACGTTTCTAATGGAGGATATTTCCTTTATCAGCGGAGGCCTCAATGCGAACCAAACTAGGCCTTCTCAGCTTCCCCAAAGACAGTGGTAATCGACTGCTCCTTGAAATGTAACTTTAACTCTGAGAGATGAATTCACACATCACAGAGAAGTTTCTAAGAAAGCTTCTTTCTAGATGTTCTATGAGGATATTCCTTTTGACACCGTAAGCTTCATTGCGCTAAGATATATCCCGTTTCAGATTACAAGCAAACTGTGTTGGCAAACTGACGACTGAAGAGATAAGTGTAACTCTGTGAGTTGCATTGACACATGGCAATGCGGTTTCTCAGAAGGCTTCCTTCCAGTTTTTGTCTGAGCACATTTCCCTTTTCACCATAGGCCACAATGAGCTCCCAAATCTCCCTTTCCAGAATCCACGAAAAGAGTGTTAGCACGCTGCTACCAGAAGGGAATGGTGAAACTCTGTGTGATGCATTCACACATCAGAAAGC
>NW_022310640.1:0-6149 GCF_002776525.5 Piliocolobus tephrosceles
TTCGGGGTGAGGGAGTTGATGTCTCTGAGCCCCAGTTTTATCACCACTAAAATGAGACCGACATACTGGGGCAGAGTGCCAGCCCCAGGGCTAACAGAGGCCTGTTTCCTACTGACTCTTACTCCTAGGAACAGCTCCAACAACCACACACTAGGGAACACTCAACCCAAGCCAACTTGTCAGAGGCACGTGAGCCAGAGCGACTCCATCTTGAATGTGGCTGGTTAAAGGGAGTCTGAGACCTGCTGGGCCGCATTCCCAGGCGGCTAGGCATTCTTAGTCACAGGATGAGATAGGAGATCGGCACAAGATATAGCTCATAAAGACCTTGCTGATAATGCAGGTTGCAGTAAAGTCGGCCAAAGCCCACCAAACCCAAGATGGCCACGAGAGTGACCTCTGATTGTCTTCACGGCTCATTATGTGACAATTATAATGCATTACCTGCTACAAAACACTCCCACCAGCGCCACGACAGTTTACAGATACCATGGCAACATCTGGAGGTTGCACTACATGGTCTCAGGAGGGAGGGCAGAAACTCTCACTTCTGGGAATTGCCCACCCCTTTCCTGGAACACTCATGAATAGTCCAACCCTTCTTTAGCGTATGATCAAGAAATAACCATGAAAATGGGCAACCAGCAGCCTTTGGGGCCACTCTGCCTATGGAGCAGCCATTCTTTTTTTTTTTTTTTTTTTTTTTTGAGATGGAGTCTCGCTCTGTTGGCCGAACTGGAATGCAGTGGGGTGATCTTGGCTCACTACAACCTCCATCTCCTGGGTTCAAGCGATTCTCCTGCCTCAACCTTCCTAGTAGCTGGGATTACAGGCACCTGCCACCACTCCCAGTTAATTTTTTGTATTTCAGTGAAGACAGGGTTTTGCCATGTTGGACCAGGCTGGCCTCGAACTTCTCACCTCAGGTGATCCACCTGCCTCGGCATCCAAAAGTCATAGGATTACAGGACTGAGCCACTGAGCCCAGCCAGAGTAGCCATTCTTTTATTCCTTTTCTTTACTAATAAACTCGTTTTCAGTTTATGGACTTGCCCCGAATTCTTTCTTCTGTGAGATCCAAGAAACCTCTCTTGGGGTCTGGATCGGGACCCCTTTCCAGTAACAAACTTGCTTAACTTCTCAGACCCTTCGTCTCTTCATCTGTAACCAAAGACAAAGCCTCCCCTGAGGTTCCAAAAGGGGAGAGAACGCACGGGAAACGAGGGGCACAGAGTTGGTGTGCAGAACCAGTATCACAGACTGGGTGTCAAACCACTGTCATATTGGAAGTAGTATCATGCTCTCCCCCACAAGTTATCAGGAACAATATCACGGGGAGGTGTGTACCTTCTCCAGTAGTGGGAGTAGTATCATCATCTCTTCCTTTAGATGACAGCAACAATATTACAGGGTGGGTGTACAACCCTTGTGTTTTTGGAAACAATGTCATTCTCTCTTCCAGGTTTTAAGATTCATATCACAGGCGGGGTGTACACCCCTTGATATATTGGATGGAATCTCATCTTCTTTCAACTTGTATCTTTAGAACAATATCCCATGGGGGCTGTCCATCCCTTCAACATTGGTACTAAGACCATCTTCTCCTTTCCTGGATATAAGAAACAGTATCACAGGAGGGGTGTACACCCCCTGCTCTATTGGGGGCGACATCCTCTCAGTTCTTGGATATTAGGAACAATATCACTAGGGAGTGTACACCTCCTGCAATATTGAGACTGATATCATCCTTTTGCACTCTGGATAGTAGCAATCATATCACAGAGGAGATGTACACCCACTGCGAAATAGGAAGAAATATCATCCGCTCGACCTTTGGATGTTAGGGACAGTATCACGGGGGAGGTCTACACACCCTGCAACATTGGGAGTCATATCATCCTCTCCCACCCAGGATATAAGAAACAAGACGACCGAGGGGATGTACACTCACTGCGACAGGTTCAATAATGTTATCCTCTACCCCCTGGCTATTAGGAATAACATCATAGAGGGGTGTACACTTTCTTCAATGTTGGGAGTAATATCATCCTCTCCCCGCCGGATATCACGAACAAATCTGTTAATCATTAATATTAATAAATATAATAAAAATTAATAATCATCGATATTAATAATCACAAGATAGTAAAAATACTGGGTAAAAAGTTAACGAATAGGATTAATAATTAATAGTAAAATCCCTATTAATAATAAAATAATATCAACAATTAATGTTGCTTAAATCAAAACTAAGAGATGTTGGTAATAAAATAATTAATATTAAGAACTGATAATATTGTTAAATGACAATAATTTTAAGCTTGCAAAATCATATATGTAAAATAGTTATCCATAATTAATAATGGTATCCTGTTAATAGTGTCAATGATAATTATTAAAATCGATCATTGATGTTTAATAATCACATTATTACTCCTAATATCGCAGGGCGTGTATACCTACCTGTGATGACGTTCCTAATATCCAGTGATGGAGAGCATGATATTAGTTTTAAAATCGTAGTAGGTGTACACTCACGCTGTGACACTGACCCTAATATCTAGTGGGATGGAGTATGACACGACTCCCAACATAGCAAATAGTCTATAAACGTCAGTTATATACAGTTGACCGAGGATGCCAATTTCAGTTGTGTCCTTACTGATTTTCTGGCTACTGAATTGGTCCATTTCTGATAAAGGGGTGTTAACGTCTCCAACTATACTAGTGGGTTCTTTACTTCTCCTTGAAGTGTATCCGTTTTTGCTTTGGCATTCTGATGCTTTGTTAGCTAAAATACATTTCAGGATTGTTCCATCTTCTTGGAGAATTGACCCCTTTATTACGTAATAATCATCTCTGGTAACTTTCCTTGATGTAAAGCCGACTCTGTCTGAAATTAATATCACCACTTCCATTTTTCAAAATGAGTGTTGGCCGGGTACGGTGGCTCATGCCTGTAATCCCAGCACTTTAGGAGGCCAAGGCGGGATGATCACCTGAGGTCAGGAGTTCAAGACCGGCCTGGCCAACATGGTGAAATCCCATCTGGACAGGAATAGAAAAAAAATAAATTACCCGGGCATGACGACAAATGCCTGTAATCCCAGCTACTCGGGAGGCTGAGGGAGAATCACTTGAACCTGGGAAGCAGAGGTTGCAGTGAGATGAGATCAGACCATTGCACACCAAAAAATTAGTGTTAACATTTATATCTTTTTCCATCCCTTTACTGTTGATCTATATGTATGTCTTTATATCGAAAGTGGATTTCTTATAGACAACATATAGTTCGGTGCATTTAGACTGACACTGAAAGTAATGATATACAGTTGAATTAACATCTACCACATTTGTTACTATTTTCTATTTGTTGCCCTTATTCTTTGTTTTTATCTTTCACTTTTTTTTCCTTGTGATCTTAATTGAGCATTTTCTATGATTTATTTCCTTTCCTTTCTTAGCATATCAGTTACTCTTTTTTTTTTAAGTAGCTGCCTTGGTATTTGCAATATAAATTTACAAGTAACCCAAGTCCACTTTCAAACGACACTACACTGGTTTCTTGATAATGCAAGCACACTATAATAACAAAATAATCCTAATTCCTAATTGCTCCCTCCCATCCCTTGGGTATCACTGCTCTCATTCATTTCACTTATATTTAAGTGTGTGTATATGACATATACATAAGCATATAATACAGTATATTTACTGTCGCTACTACGAATGAACTGTTATGTTAGATCTATTAAGAAAAATGAAAGATTTTCTTCTACCTTCACTATTTCTTCTTTAATGCTTTTTGTTTTTCTATTTTTTTTTAAACAGACAAGGTCTTTCTCTGTTGCCCAGGCTGGAGTGGAGTAGCATCATTATAGCTCACCACAGCCTTGAACGGGATCCTGGGCTCAAGAAGTGACCCGTCTCAGCCTCTCAAAGTAGCTGGCACTATAGGTGTCGGCCACCACTTTTGGCTTTTTTTTTTTTTTTTTTTTTTTGAGACAGAGTCTTGCTCTGGTGCCCCGGCTGGAGTGCAGTGGCCAGATCTCAGCTCACTGCAAGCTCCGCCTGCCGGGTTTCCGCCATTCTCCTGCTCCAGCCTCCGGAGTAGCTGGGACTACAGGCGCCCGACACCTCGCCCGGCTAGTTTTTTTGTATTTTTAGTAGAGACGGGGTTTCACCATGTTAGCCAGGATGGTCTCGATCTCCTGACCTCGTCATCCGCCCGTCTCGGCCTCCCAAAGTGCTGGGATTACAGGCTTGAGCCACCGCGCCCGGCCCACGTTTGGCTTTTTAATGAGACAGTCTCACTACGTTGCCCAGGCTGGTCTCAACTAAGCAGCTTCCAGCTGTTTTCCGATCTTTGCCTCCCAGAGTGTTAGGATGACAGGTGTGAGCCCTGTAAACAGACTGTGCTCTTCCTTTCTTTCTGCACAGCTGAGTTACTGACCTCTACTATTTTCTCTAAAGAACTTGGAGTATTTTTTGCAAGGCAGGTCTACCGGCAACAAATTTTGCAATTTTTGTCAGAGAAGGTCTTTACTTTTTCTTCACTTTTCAAAGATAATTTCACAGAGTATAGACTTCTAGGTTAATAGAATTTTTTTCCTCTCAATAGTTCAAATACTTCACTCCGCTTCTTGCTTTCATGGTTTTTGAGGAGAAGTTGAATATAATTCTTATCTTTGATCCTCCATAGGGAAGGAGATTACTCTGGTTTCTTTGGTTTTTATCTTTGATTCACCATAGCTTGAATATTTTATGCCCAAGTAGAGTTTATTTTTGTTTTGTTTTTGTCATCGTCGTTTTTACATTTATCCTTCTTGGTGTTTTTTGAGCTTCCTGGATCTTTGCTTTGGTGTCTGGCTTTAATCTGAGGAAATTCAGCTATTACTGTTACAAATATTTCTTCTGTTCCTCTTTCTTCCCCCTTACATTACCGTTATGCATATTTTATGCCTCTGTGGACGTCCCATAGTGCTTGGATACTGTTCTTTTTTGCTTTTCAGTTCTGGAGGTTGGAGTTGGGTATTTCCCTTTCCCCCAGGTCAGAAGGCTCTGATAAAATCCCACCAGGTTAGTCTCTAGTTAACTAGCTTCTCTGGAAGGTAGACCTAGTGAAGAGTGCACCTACATATTGAAAAATGATTCCTATTCTCTTTCCCCTGTAGTAAATATGAGGGGATTTTTCTCTGATGTTTACTTCGAGAACCTGGTTGAGCGTCTGATGATACAACTCACAAAAGCATGAGACCCATATGCACAGGCCTCCTAGAGGTTTCAACTCTCAGACGTGGCCACACCTCACTGCAGCAATTTGTCAATTCCAGTTCAGGTAATCCAATCCCAGCGTGGCTTCCTTGGAGCATTGTGCTCCAGTGTACGGTGATTCTCCGCTTTACCTGTCCAGCCAATCTGGGGACAGTGGCTTGCGTGTGACCTCACGTCTCTTGCAGGTTTAAGAAGAACTGCTGATTTTTTAGTTTGCTCAGCTTTTTACCTGTGAGGAGGGAGTGACAATTCTCAGGATTATCATGTATGGAACCTGAAATTCCCCAACTCCATTATAGTAAAAAGTGTCTTCCCTTCCTCTGGCTCAAGAATTAAAATATTTTCGTTCTTTGACACACTGTAATTTGATTCCCTAAATATTTATAATTGTAGATTTAAAAACTCGGTCTTCTGCTGTATCAGATGTCTAGACGGGCATTTTCCAACAGAATTATGAGAGTCCTCTTATAGAACTTGAAACCTTCCTTGTAGCCTCATATAATCATATAAACAGGTACAATTCATTTTACTAGTATATTTTTAACTCAAAATGCTCATACTATACTTTCAATATGAAATACAAATAGGCCGGGTGAGGTGGCTCACATCCGCAATCCCAGCACTTTGGGAAGCTGAGGCGCGTGGATCACGAGGTCAGGAGATCGAGACCATCCTGGCTAACACAGTGAAACCCCATCTCTCCTAAAAATACAAAAAATTAGCCAGGTGTGGCAGCGGGCAGCTACTTGGGAGGCTGAGGCAGGAGAATGGCATGAACCCGGGAGGCGGAGATTGCAGTGACCCAGATCGCGCCACTGCACTCTAGCCTGGGCAACAGAGCAAGACTCCGTCTCAAAATAATAAATAAATAAATA
>NW_022310642.1:0-4622 GCF_002776525.5 Piliocolobus tephrosceles
AAAAAAAAGGAATTAAAAATTAAGGAGGCTCACAAAGATAGTACCTATAATATACGTATATATATATTTACAAATGGGAATGTATGAGAGTGCTTATTTAAGGTAATTCTAAATTTCTGATAAAGACAGCTGGAAAATTAAGTGTACAATAAATCTGACTTGGAAACAATTCATTAATTAGAAATGGGCATTTTAAAAGACCTCATTTCTGTTATATGTTACATGTGTGTGTTTGCCACAAGTTAGAAATAGAAATTATTAACTAAGGGTTTTATTTAAAAAATAAAAGGAGCCTGGAGTTCCAAAACAATTAATAATTATCAGATATTCAATTACATTGTTTATTGGGTGAAATCTAGATTCTTCTGTCAGCATGACTCACTATATTGGACAGTCATTTGATTGAGTACAAGATCTGACACGAGGTTAGAGAACAGGGAGGAAAACAGAAATGTCAGTAATAGCATCTGTCCTAACTACTTAATGGGAAAAGACACAGATTCGCAGCCTGTTTATTAATGACATATATGTAGTCTACAAGAACTAAGGGTCAGATGTGGTGGCCTGCACCTGCAGTCCTAGCTACTAGGGATGCTGAGGCAGTATGCTGTGCCACTGACTGAAACCTGAGTGACAGCAAGATTCTGTCTCTTACAACAACAATAGCAATGAAGAATTAGGAAATTGTAATCTGGTGAGATAGCCATTTCCATTTGAGGAAGGGAGTGCTTGGGGATCCCGTCATCCACAGCCAGTATTACCTAATATAACTCTTTTCACAAATAACTCTTCTAGATAATCTCTGGGCAGTGCCTTTCTCATCAAGAGCCAGCATTCTTGCCATGGCTGATGTTTCTCCAATCTCTACCTAAGGCTTTTCCATTATTTTACTGTTTTTAAATGTATATTTTACTTCAGTAACTAAGGTTTTTCAAATACAAATCTAAATGGCTAAATAATTGCTTCCCTAGTCAATTCTTACTTGTTCCATCCCAAGGAGATAAATGTAATTTAAAATATCATAGAGTCCAAATGCTAAGAAATACATTTCAGAATAATTCCACATAGTCTGTTTGCCTTTTGTAACACTTCTTTTCGCTCTCCTAGGAAACTTTTTTTTTTTTTAGAAATAAGAGGCATACTTCTTTTTTCTTTTTCTACTGTGGTGTTAAATATAATGGGGTGGGATGCAAAATATATAAAGAAAATTTTTTTTCTGTTATTATTTCTTCATAAAATCCTAAGATGTTATTATACCTAAAAGTCAGTTTTCTAATGGTAGTATATTACATAGTTTAGATATGCTGAATGAAAACTTAAGATGATATACACATTTTTCAATGTATGGGATTTAAAAACAAGCCATGTCTAAATAATTTAGAAGCCGCCTCATTCTTGTAGCATTTTGGATTAAAATATAAGAAACATCCCCAACATAATTTAATAATGAATTTTTAAGTTCAAGATCTAAATTCAATGAAATGTTAGAAAAATATTAAAAATATTTCTATTAAAAAGTAGACTAACCAGAGTTAATAATCAAGAAGGGTAATTCTAACATCAATCAATTAACAATAGTATTCTCCATGAATCATATCTAGGTCATTTTTCTCCAAAAATTTCATATATATACATATATATTTGTACGTATATAATATATATTTCTATATTGTATGTGTGTGTGTATATATATATACACCAAACTTTGCATAGCAAAAATTTAAAAATATGCAGTGTGTACACATTTTTCCCAATGCCTGAAGGCACTGAGATAGAAACCTCACATTATCCTTGATTTATCTTTCTATGATGAATTGTTGACTGTCACAGATTTGCATTAAACGTGGGAAAATCTAAAACAAGATTCACAACAATGCCACATACTTACTGCACTTTGCTACAGTAAGTTTAATGAATGAATCTCAAACTCTCTGCAGGAGGCAAGTGTTCCAAATTCCTCCATGTCTTTCTGAGAATGACTTAATCTCAGTAAAAGGACCAAATTGCAGGCACATCTGGCATGAAACAACACAAGCACTACAGCCCTCAATACAGTGAATCACTTCACACTGAGCCCTGGCATGAGTCAGGTGTTGACAAGGGTCCTTGCAAAGCATATACACTAATATATCTAACAATAATGAACAGTTATTATCAGAGTTAGATAATCTTCAGACATTTAGCAGTATGCCTGAGAGGAAGTATTACTGCTAACTTTCATTGATGTTGCAATATCTACAAAAACTGTAATCAAGTTAAAGCTGTTCACACCCTCCCCTAGAAGTGTATCTTTTTCAGTCTTCTTTACAATTATTATGCTGTATTCCGGGATTCTAGATCTCATGTCTAATTTTGGACAGATTTTAGTTCATTGTAAAAAGCATTAATGTGAATTGCTTCTGTGTTCCCTTGGTTTATAATACATGGCTTTATATTAACGGATGTAGAGAACTCTGTCTATTGAAAATCAAACGAGGCAAAAATAATACACATAACTTTGTAGATTTAGTTGGGGAAATGTACATATGTTTCTGTTTTGTATTTGCAACATACACATAATGTTTCTAACTTACCTGTATCAGTTGACTTTAGTTGTCTTCCAGCCTGCCCACCTCACACTTGTATTATACATATTCTTATCCTAAAAGAATTATAGTCTTATATTTTTATCCTAAAATATTCTATATAGAATACATTCTTTATCTCTATCTACAATATATTCTTATCCTAAAAGAATTAACACATAGTATAAACAAAATGTTTAAAGTGCTGTAAAAATGTGAGAATCAGAAGTGTTAATGTCCATTTTTTTATCAATATGCCACTATTTTAAAAGTATCATTTATATTTGTATTATATTTTTATATGTATTTACAAGACCACACAAAGTGAAGAGTGTTTTGAATGGATCCCAAATAATTATTTTTAAACTTTTGTTTTTATGCTTAATAGACAGATCAGAACACATGCTATTTGGTCAAATATATAATAGGACAAATTTAGCTACTAAAGTAAGGAAGGGTTTTACAAGTCTTATTATTTTTTTCTTTGGGTAGCTAGTGTCTGGATTCAGTATTTCAAATCTTTGGGAAAATTGTTTAATTTTACATAGTATACTTGTAGATACTTATAAAATAATAATAAATACTTGTAAGAGCTAGTTTCCTGTTTTTGTATTCATGACAATCACTACTTAATATCATGAGAGTCATTATGAAAAATGCAATACATTTTTTGTTTCTTCTTTATTATCGACGTATTTAACACTATAGAGTTGTGAGGTGAGCATAAACCAGGAACTTTGAAATAATGTAAACAAAACATAACAACAAAATGGCCCTAAACATAAGCTTTATAAAGTCAAACTGGTGATAACATTCTGCATTTGTTTTTTACCCACATCACCTTCTAAGGAAAACCTTTCGTTATTCCCTCCCCTAGTCTACATGGGTAGCATCCTCAATGGCCAATTTTATATCAATTAATGCATATCTTCTCTTTTATGGTCATAATGATCAGACCAGAAAGTGGATACATTACTAAGTTTATGGATATATTGAAAATATATTGAAAATTCTGTCATCATTAGATAAAAGATATCATGTATGTAGATTTTCGTACTTAAGGATTTTTTCTAAGAACGTTGAGGAATGTGCCTCCCCATGGTGCAGAATCTTCGGCAGGGTTTTGAGTTAGAAAAATAAAGACAATTATGGAGTATATGTCCCTGAAGGGTGGGAAACCACCTTGCCATCTGTTTGGATTCTGAGTGGCACGGGCATTTTGAGGTCAGGGATGTCAAATGAGGGTAGGTTGAACAGGGCAGCTTCAAAGAGAAATTTTTCTGGTACAATCAGTAAAACAACTGCTGCCTAGATAAATTCTATTCTTTATGAGAGTGATCTAACTCTATAAATATTGATATAGTCACATCCAGTTACATTTGATGATCATTAGTTTGCGCTGAAGTAAATCCAAAGTGACCCACTGCTCCTCAGACCAACTTAAGGTCTCAGAACGAAAAATGCCAGCCTCAGGCATAAGTGAAATTCTATGGAGAAACATTGTCTTACAGAGTAGCTCTCCAGCAGGCAGAATCCTAAAAAGTCAGATGTGTTATCTAAAGAACTTAATCTACTGCAAAACACACACATACACACACGCACACACACACACACAAACACCCCCCAAAAACAAATGAATAAATCAAAAAGAAGAAAACAAGAGAGGGAGGAAGGAAGGAAAAAGAGAGAAAGCCCATGTAATTAACTGCCTTACTAGATACTTTATCTTGACAGATGGTTATTTTAGAGAGGCAGCCAGAGCTTTGCGCTGTAAGCTGTCCTTTCTCTCCTTCCTTAAAAAGGAGGTACTTCTGCAGTCTTGTTGCTCTTTTCTAATTATTTTATATGGTAGTGTTATTGGTGTTAACATTCGCTTTTTATTTCATAGGCTGCCAAAAATTAGAAAACATTGTCTAAATATAATTCATATGAGTTACGAAGCTATGAACTATGAAAACGGTGAATATGACTTGAATTTTGGGGGCTCTAAAACTAAAAACACTTCGAATGGTTGTGACCCTTTATACCCGCATATATTCCTCACTTTTTCTTAAGAAA
>NW_022310645.1:0-19892 GCF_002776525.5 Piliocolobus tephrosceles
TGTTGTCTTCCTGTGTGTTCTGGGGCTTCTGGGCAGCTGGGCCTGCCTGGGGAAGTCCTTGCAGGTGGGAGGCCATACAGAGACCTAGTGTGTGCCGCTGAGTGTCCCACCGCTGCTGGGCAACTGGAGGACTGCAGGGGGCGCCAGGTGATTCTCTCTTTTTATGTCACAGCAGCTCCTGTGCTGACCTTCAAGTTACATTTTGCAACTGTAATACTAAGGAAGAAATAAACTAATTTGTATGATATTCTACACTGAAATTCTGTTATAGTCACTAGTGATGAGGCTCACCCCAAGGGCTTGGAGGGTGGACCAGGGCTTACTGGTGTTGGGAGGCGAGGAGGGGCTCTCTGACCTTCCAGCCTGGCATTTCTGGGTGTCCCTGCCCTTGGCTCACCCTGGGGCGGGTGCGTCAGGATGCCTTTGCCAGCAGAGGCAGCCTTGGGAGGCCCCAAGAACCATGGCCAAGCTGCAGGTGTGGGCTGGGGGCACCAAGGTGGGAAGCCAGGAGCTGGAGACTCCCTGTGTCCAGATAACCCCCCACCCAGCCACAAAGAACAGGCACGCCTCCTTCCGCCAGCTGTGCCATGCCCTGCCTGAGTCACAGGCTTGTTTGTCTCCTGCCTGGGCTGACAGCTCAGGCCCAGCTGCCACTGGAGACACCCCCAGCCATCAGTGGAAAACACCCAAGAATGATGAAGACCAAAGGGGTTCCCATAGGGGTGTTTCAGGGGTGGCTCCAGCAAGGATTCCCAGACAGGGCAAGCCAAGGCCTGGCAGGCTTTTCCCTTCTGGGGACATGGATTCAGCGAGGCTGGGGGTTCCTGAAGTCACGCAGCACAGCAGTGGTGGCAGAGCTGGGACAGGGACTGGCTCAGTGTGTGGGTCAGGAGCAAGTCACAGGCCCTGCTCCCCACCCCTTGGAAGGGGCTGCCACCAGGGGCAGTTCTGAGTAAGTCCTGGGAAGCCATGACTCAGAGCATGGGTCCCCAGGGTCTCTGTGGGCCAACCGGGCTGCTCTAGACAGACAGGAAGCACTCCTGACGCTCCTCCACCCTCGGGCAGCGCAGCAGGGCTGGGACTCACGCTAGCTTGCCCAGCAACTTGCTTTCCTGCGTGACCTCTGGCAGGCTGCCTGCTTTGTGCAAAGCCGCCGCTGGGACCTGCTTGGGGCCCTCTCCCTCTTCCACCTGCTCAGGGTGGCCTGGAGCTTGGAGGTGGGCAGTCGGAGCCTAGGATGAGCCTATGTCACCAGGGCATGTGCCCTTGGGCCAGTTACTTCCTCTCAGAGCCTTGGGCTCCTCCTCTGAGGATGGGGTGTGTTGGTGTGAAATGAGGTGAGCATGTTGAGTTGGGGAGCAGCAGGACACGCAACTGCAGGCAGCCACCCTGGCCACGCTCCCTCCCTCCCTTCCAAGTCCTTGGACAGATGCTCATCGCACAAGATTCAGCCTCTGATACTGTTTCTTGGTCTCAGTCCCTAAGGAGTCACTTTTTTTTTTTTTTTTTTTTGAGATGGAGTCTCACTCTGTTGCCCAGGATGGAGTGTAAAGGCGCGATCTCAGCTCTCCGCAACCTCCGCCTCCTGGGTTCAAGTGATTCTCCTTCCTCAGCCTCCTGAGTAGCTGGGATTACAGGTGCCCACCACCGCACCCGGCTAATTTTTGTATTTTTAGCAGAGACGGGGTTTTGCCACATTGGCCAGGCCGGTTTCAAACTCCTGACCTCAGGTGATCCGCCCACCTCAGCCTCCCAAAGCACTGGGATTACAGGTGTGAGCCAATGCACCCAGCCAGGAGTGATTTTCAGTGGTGTCTCCTCCATCCCCAGCATACACCCAGCCTTGAGTGGCCGTGGCTGCCACATGCAGGCTCCAGGGCCACACTTGCCTTTCGTCCAGGGATGTCATATGCTGGAGAGTAGAATGTGGGAGGTGACCCCTGTAGGCTGCAGGGCGACATCTCTGAACCTTAGTGTCCCCACCTGGAGAATGGGCGTAACACCTTCCAGGGGGAGGGCTGAGGAAGAAATTGTCAACAGCTGAGTCCAAGGCTCACAGACAGAGGGTAGGGTCAGCTCCAGGGCTGGGCCTGGGCCTGGGCCTGGGCCTGGGCGGACAGTGTCCGCCCCTTCCCCAGCCTCCTGCCCCTGACCAGGACAGGATCCTTTTCAAAACACATTCATGCCCATCTGTTCCCTGCTGTGGGCACCACTGTCTGGCTCCATGGGACTAGAATTTATGGGAGGGGAAGGGGCTGTGGGTAGGCAGGTGCCAGGTGCTGGACCATCGATCAGCATGGTAGGAACCTGTTGCTGGGGCTGGTGGTGGGAAAGGGGCCACCCCGAGGCAGTGGCAATTAGCCCAGCCCTATCTCTGGGCACAGAGATGAAGGGACACATGGGGACACAGTAGGGCACAGCTGGCCACCCTGCTCTTCCCCTCTCTGCCTGCTTTTTGCAGAAGAGTCAACAGATAGAACAAACAGGGCCAGGGAGGTACCCCCGGGGGCCCCAGTCCCCATCACTCCATGGGGCAGTCCCTGCAAGTGACAAGGTGGGCCCAATCCCTGTGGAACAGGTCTCTGACGACCACAGAGTGGGCCCCCAGGGGAGGCTGGGAGCCTGAGCTGGAGGCAGGCAGCAAGTAAGGGCCAAGCTGTGCCCCTGCCCAGAAGACCTTCCTTCCCCCAGAACCCCACCCTCTGCAGACAGGCCTCCCTGGGCAGCAGCCCCCGGCTTCCAAGGCCTTCTGTGCCTCACCAGACGCCATGCTCTCATGGACCCGACTGCTGCTCTGCCCACTGCAGATCTGCCGCAGAGGAGCACATGAAAAGCTGCGCCTGCCAAGGTGCTGCCGTGGTGGAGTTTTGGGCAGAGGGGTTGGGGGAAGAGTTTCTGAATTTTAAGATTCCCCAAATCCAGGATGAAGTCACACTGTGCTTTGGAATGGTAGATGCTCATTTATGTAAAATCATAATAAATGTTACACAAACTGTTAGAATAAAAAAAATACCTTTTTTGATGGGGAGGAGGTCCCCAGCCTGCCACTGGGTAGGGAGAGGGTTAGCACCATTAGGGCGCAGGGGGTGGAAGCTCCGCCACAGCCCATGGTGGGCACTGAGGTCTGTCAGTTGGTCTGTGCATCCTGGCACAGTCAGCGGCGGGCAACCCGCTGATGGCCTCGGGAGGGGGCGCCGTGGCTGGGCGGAGAACACGAGCGGCAGCACTGCATGCGGATGGTTGGCAGCTGGCAGCGGCCCAGTAGGCGCAGCCTCTCACAGAACCCGAAGGATAGGCGGTCCCGCTCACAGCCTGGAGTGGGGGGCAAAGAGGCAACAGAACCAGTGGTTTAGGGTACCCAGAACCTGGCTCCCCACCCCAACCACCTTAAGGAGGCTCCAGCAGCTCCCCACCAAGTAGAGAGCCTCGGTTTTTGGAGTGGCTCACGAACCGGAGTTGCAGGTCTCCAGCTGTTGGTGTTTCTCTCCCACCTACTCATGACCAACCCCAGGACTCGAGAACGGGCGCTGCTGGGCTGAGGTTTCTGGAGGAAAGGTCCTGAGACCCCACCCTGATGCCCTCACATGCCCATGAAAGAGCCTGCCCAGGGCGACTCCCTGCCACCCCATCTCCATCCTTGCTCACCCCTGGTGTTCCCCAACAGATCCTGATACAGAACTGCAGTCCCGGGGCCTCCTGCCAGCCTGCAGCAGCCTCTGTCCCCCAACTCCCACCACTGCCCCCTGCCCCAGTACATCTGTCCTGCCAGGCCTCCGTGACCACCTCCAGCCACAGGGGCTGTACTCAGCCTCGGGTTCTGGGTCACAGGGTCCCCTCTCCCAGGCCAGCCTCCCACTTCTCAGGTGGGCACGAAGCCTAGAGTGAGTGGGCCTTACAGGCTGTCAGCGGAAACCAGGGACTGAGCCCAGGCCCACTGGGGAGGGAGGCCGGCTGCAGGCTGTGCTTGTCAGGGCTGAGGCTTGGCTGGGCCCTCCTGCCCCAGGTTATCAGAGCTATTTTGGGAAGTGGCTTGTTTCCAGCCTCCTGGCCTTGCTCCTGATGCCACTGCCACTGCTGACAGCCCCCAACTGTTGCCCGGGCCCTGCTTACTCCAGCAGACCTCCCTGGGGAGGAGGAGCAGGAGGGCAGCAGCCCCTGGGACATCCTCCAGGCCCGGCAGAGGGCACAAGGCAGCAGGCAGGCTCCTCCACTCCAACTCTAGGCAGAGCTCCAAAGTGTACATCTGCAGGCCTACATCCTGGTCACCCGGGGTGACCTCAGATACGCTGCTTCACCTCTTGGGCCTTGGTTCCCTCCTCTGTCAACCCCACCTCCACAGCAAACGGATGTGGCCATGCTGGGTCATTACAGTGATCACACACACACCAGTTTCCCGGCTTTCCACTTGTCCTGCCAACTGTCCCACAGACCAGCAAAACATCCTGGGAATTCCAGGTCTGGAAGTCCAAGATACCTTCCCAGCCGCCCCTCCACTGTTCACTGGTGGCAGAAAACTCCTCACTTAGGACAGCTTCTAGTTCAGCCACCTAACCAGTCCCCATAGCCCACTCCCTGCAGCTCACTCACACCCGTTCCTGGGAGACCTTGCAAGCCCAGAGCCTCCTGGGCCATCCGTCCTTGGTTCTAGGCCCCCAGGTGCCTCAGTTCCTGTTCTCTGCCCCATCTGGTCCTCATCCCCGGGGATCATAACCACCCTGCTCCCTCTGGCCAGCCCTAACCCTGAAGGTGAGAGACATGGTGCCAGCACCCAGCTTAGGCGACACACAGGAGCACTCTGAGATGCTGGCTAGGTGCATGCTGAGGGCAGGCAGGACAGGGTGGGGACACTGCCACTGGGCCTTGAGGTTTGAGGCAAGAAGGCCACCCCTGCCAGAGGCAGGGTAGTGAGGCATGGCAGGGGCCACTCTGAGCCTAAATGAAGGCTGCCCAGGAGCCAGTGCAATAGAGAAGGCTGTATTGAACAAGGGGAGAAGGCAGACCAGGGAGATTGCCGGGGGCCCCGAATGCCAGCTTGAGGGCCCTGGCTGAGGACTCTGTCCTAGGGGTAGGGAGCAGACAGCCAATAGCACAGGGGCCACAGCTCCTCATGCCACAGCTTCTGGATTCCTTAGACTGGCAGGGCTGGCCCCAGGCCCTCTCCCTGACCTTGCAATTGGGGATGACAGTGGCTTTGGCACAGGGGAAAAAGTTGTTTTCCCTGAGTATCCCCTCGATGCCCACGCAGTGCTGGACCCTTCATGCCCAGACTTCATTTATGCAAGGATGGGGCTTGGCAGCCCCTTTATTCAGCACATGAAGGCCCTGAGAGGGAAATGGAGCCCAAGGCCACACAACTGGTGAGGGGAGCCTAGGTGACACTCCAGGGCCACCACGTTTCCTGCCATCAGCACTGCTGAGAGCAGCTGGGGCTGCAGGAAGGAAGTGTATGAGTGTGTGTGTGTGTGTGTTGGAGGCAGCGGCGGGGTTGTGCAGAACCAACTCTAGCTCAGGCCCTTCCACCAGGACCCAGCTGGCCAGGAAACCCCCCACCACTGGGATTAGCAGAACCCTGGAAGGGAGGCCCTTCCTGCCTCAAACCCCATTACCTCATCAGCAGGACCCTGGAAGGGAGGCCCTTCCTGCGGTTCCATTGCTCACTCTAGGCAGTCCTCTGGCCGGGGAATGGACAGGCCAGGGCTGGGGACAGGGACTCACCCAGGCCCAGTTTTCACACAGCCTCAGGGACATCCCTGGTCTCACTGTGAAGACTGAGACCCAGAGGGGAAAGAGCTTACCCAGGTTCACACAGCAAATCAGGGGCCAGGGCTGCTCCCTCTACTCCCCCAAGGTCAGACAGCTGCCTGTGGGATGTTGTGTGACTGGGACTCCCCTTGACTGACTCCCAGCACAGCCCAGCCTCCAGCATGGCATCCTGTAGCATCAGGATTTTCAGTGGCCACATGGCTCCTGAGCCCAGACGCAATGGTTTGACAACCCCATTTCCCCATTGCCCTCCCTGCCCCACCTCACTTCAGCAGAGAGCTTGGGGTCAGGGGACTCACGGTGAGGCTCGACAGGCTCACAATCCTCGGTGCCACACGGCCGGGAGTTCTCAGGCCAGGCCTCATGACCACACTGGTCGCTATCTTCCTCTGGCAGCCCCGTCTGGGTGTTGACACACTTGACCAGGCGCCGCTGGACGCCACCACCACAGGGGGCTGAGCACTGCGGGGAGTGGGGGAGGAATGAGTTTCTCCGGGGCCAGTCCTAGCAATGGGGACAGTGACACCTCCTCTGGGAAGCCACCCCTGCACCCTGTACCTGACAGGCCTGCCCTTGCTCCCAGCCGCCCCCTCAGTGCCTCCTGGAGGACCTGGTCCCACTCCTAGAGCCCACTTGGTGCTGGAACCCCACTCTCACTTGTGGGATCAGCTCCTGCAGAGGGGAGGGGCATGAGAACAGTGGGACAGCCCTCGGGTTTCCTGGGCAGTGAGCCCCTCACACGGGACATGCCTGAGAGGCCTGGGCAGGGGCCCCGGGATGGAGCCCTGATGCAGCAGTGGGCAGAGATATGGGCAAGACAACACTGTGCCTGAGGGACAGGGCAGAGGACCTGCCACAGCCCATGGGCAGGAGGGGAGGAGACAGGTTTCACAGCCGGGGCCCAGCCCACCAGGCTTCATTGTTATCAGGTGTGGGTCTGAAAACCCTAAACTGAGTCTGTGCCAGTGTCGTGCTGTGCCCAGCCCTGTGCTTTGTTGTGTTCGTTCATTTAATCTTCACAACCCTCCTCTCCCAAGCTGTCCCAATATTACTGATGAAAAAACAGTGACCCAGCAAAGCAAAGCAACCTGCCCAGAGTCACTCAGCAGCCAGTGGGACAAAGACTCAAACGCTGGCCCAGCTGACTCCAGGACCCAGTTCAGGGCCCAAATCTGAGACACCTGAACCCGAGTTCCAAACAGGCCCAGCAGAAGGTGTCCTGCCCATCTGAGGCCCCTCTTCTGCCCCCTTCTGCCGCTGGCCTTTGCTGGGCTCCCTGATACCCCCAAGCTCATCATTCCTGCCTCAGACTTCACACCTACTGTCCCCTTGATCCCTGTCCTTGGCATCACTGACTCCTCCCTCGGGTCTCAACCCCAGACCCTTCCTTGGAAGGCCTTCCCTGACATCACAGCACACGTGCCCTTTCCTTGTCTGTTTCTCCCTGGCAGGTGTGAGCATCAGCGGGGCAGGGCCTCGTCCAATCACTGCTGCATGCGCAGGGGCCACAGAGAGCCTGGCTCACAGCACACACTCAAAAGATCCTTCACCCAACCCAGGACTGACCAGGTGCCATCACAAACTTGCTCCCTGCTCCTCCACGCAGCCCGGCTCACCTGGCCCCAGGGCCCCACCACCCACTGTGTGCAGGGGTGGGTATTGCAGGGCCGTGTGGTGTTGGGTCTCAGCGCCTCCTCGCAGAGGCCTGGCTCTGGACAGGTCACCAGACGCTGCTGCTCACCACCTCCACAGGCCTCGGAGCACTGGGTGGGCAGGGAAGGAGTCAGGGCACAGCCAGCATCTGAGGGCGTCCCCTCCCCGCAACTGAAACCCCAGGCCTCACCTCCCTCCAGGAAGAGGTGTACCAGCTGAGGCAGGGCTGGGCCCCGCAGGGCCTGTGCGCAGGTGGCTTGGCAGGCCCGGGCTGACAATGGAAGGGCCGCAGCAGCCGCAGGTCCCGTGTGTCCACACACTGCACATCCCGCACTGAGGAACCTCCGCCACAGCTGCGGGAGCACTGGGGACCGAGAGACGTGTGGGAACACATCGCCATGTGCAGGCCCACAGGCGTGACCCCATGAGGCGTGTGGCAGGAAAGGCATCAGGCCCAGGCCCCAGCCCCGGGCAAGTCCCTGAAAAGCCCCAGCGAGAGGCCAAGGCTGGCAGGACCCAGGCAAAAGGTGGCATGGCCAGGGGCTGCCAGGGGCTGGGACAGACAGAGAAAGGGAGGAACAAAGGCAAGCTGGTGAAAGACAAGTCCAGATGGGGTCGAAAATACAGAGGAAAGGAGACAGGCCAAGCCAGACAAAGATGAGAAGACTCCCAAGAGATTCGGAATCCGGTGTGATCGGGGGCAGAGATGTGCAGCCTGGAGCCCTCCCCTGTCCTGCTGCTTTTGGAACACAGGCCGTGGGGAACCAGGGCTCCAACCCATGCCCTGGGAATGCCTGTCCTGGCTCCATCCTCACGCACCTTACTCCAGTTGCCTGAGTGCCAGGTGGCACAGGGCCGCAGGTGGCAGCGGCGAGCAGGCTGGGGCCGGCCAGCGGGGGCGCAGTCCTCATCCCGGCCAGAGCTACAGCGCACCGGCCTCCAGACGGCACCCAGGCCGCAGGTGGTGGAGCACTGCAGGGCACAGACCGGTGAAAGCCAGGCAGATCCCATCCCCGCCAGGCCTCTACAGCCAGGAAACTACCTACCTAGCCTAGCGAGACCTCAGCAAGACAGGGGCCCTCTTCTGGGCCTCAGTTTCCTTATTTGCAAAATAGGCTCCTCCACCCATCTCCCAGGAAGACCGTGAGAATGAAAAGTCAAATCCCCCCAGCAACCAACCGTCCCCGCTCACATGGGACAAAGGGCCTGTGTTCCAGTGTCATTGGTGCAGAGGTGGGGGAGGGGACCCTGTGAGCACTCCTGACCAGCTGTCCTGACCAGCCTCGTCGCTTCCCAGAGGCACCAGGGAAGGAAGGCTGAGTCCTGGGACCAGCAGCCAAATTGCTGGGTATCGATGCGCAAAACAAGCCCTGTGGGCCTCAGCCTGCCCCTTCCCACCCCCAAATTAGGGATCTGAACAGAAGCTTGCTTCTCCTGCAGTGACCATCTGGGGACCCAGGGAGGGGGCACTAGTCAGCTTCTTTCAGGCAGCTCAGATGCCTGCAGGTCACTGTCAAAGGAGGGTGGAGTCACTCAGGGCAGAGCCAGGTGGCAGTGGGCTGAGCCCAGTCTGGAGGAGCCAGGCCGAGCCTCAGGGAAGCTGCTGCCTGCTGGGCAGGACTGGGCCTGGCAGCCATGTGGGGACCCTCCCCACTGCACAGTGTCTGAGCCGGCTCCATCCTGGGGTGTGCTGTGCTGCCAGAGCGTGCCTGCCCCTGCCTTCCCTGAGGCCCCCTGTGCTGCCCAGAAGTGGGCCCCGGGGTCCCCTCATTCCCCTAATCCTGGGAACTCCTGCCCCAAGAGAGGCGAGACAGATGGCGCCTGTGTCCCACTCTGCTCATTTTCAGATGAGGAAACAGTCACCAAGGTCCCCCGCAAACTCCCAGCCCACCCAGCCCGCACCACTTGCCTGGCTCCAGTTTCCCGCTTGCCAGCTAGCGTTCCTGACAGCCAACAGGTCCGCAGGGGAGACTGCTTCAGCCAGGCTGGGAGCCAGCGGCTGGGTCTCAGGGGTTCTGTGGCTATTGGCGGGGCTGTCCCAAGCTGGCGTGGACAGCAGCCTAGAGCTCAGGGGCACCTCAGGGCTGAGGGACTCAGGCTGGCCCTTGGGTCCTGGGTTCAGGGCAGGCTCAGGTGTGTGCCCGAGGCCAGTCAGGGTTGTGGGGAGGAATGTCCCCCACACTGCCACAGTCTGCACGTCCCATGAGCCTGGTCCTGGGGTTGGGAAGGTGGGAGTCCTCGGCTCCAGGGGGTTGTCCCTGCCCTTCATCTCTGGCAGACGGGCTATGGGGGGAGGAGGGGGAGGAGCCACCCCAACAGTGGGCCACAGTTCACTGTCCACAGGCCCCAGGCCACCCTCCAGAGCTGGCTCCCAGGCCACAGTCCCTCCTGTCCATAGCTCCATCACGTCAGGACTAGGAGAGGAGTGGGTGCTGCCAACAGAGGACAAAGGGGGCAGCGTGGGGCTGGGTCTCAGAGGCAGGTGGGGTGCTCCGCGGCCCTCGGGTTCCTCATCATCCTTGAAAACCTCATTGGTCCTGTCCCTCCATGGAGGGGGCAGCTGGCTCTGGCTGTCCTTGCCAACTGGGAAGTCATTTTGGCTCTCAGGGGCAGCAGGCGTCTGCAGGCCATCAATGGAAACCCTGGGCCAGGGCAGGCTGGGGAGCCCAAGGTCTGGGGCCCCTATGGGGGTGTCTTCCTCAGGCAGGAAATTGATCAAAGAGTTCCCAGGAGTCTGCTCTGAGGGTGGGGGTGGGGAGCTGCCGGCGTGGCTGGGCCAAGGGCTAGGGGACCAAGGTGCCGGTGCCCCCTCCTCCTTGGCTGCAGGAGGCTCTGTGGCAGGCACAGGGCTACCTGTGGAGGGCACAGCAGGACCACTGGGTGGTGGGGGCGTCTGATCCCCTGTCTCCGCCAGGTCTAGATCAGGCCCCTCAGAGGGCCCATAGGACAGATCCTCATGGAAGTTGATGAAATTGTAGTCATAGTAGAAGTCATCCACAAACACGGGCCCCGGCAGGTCCAGCTCTAGGGCCTCCTCCTCAATGGCGTTGCCCATGGTGGCTGGCTTGGGTGATGAGACGGGTGAAGGGCGTGGGGCCAGGTGGCGTGGGATGAAGTCGGCCTCATTGAAGAGCTCGTGGCTGGAGGAGCCGCTACCTGAGCCTTCAGGGCCCAGTGTGTCCAGGGGCCACTGACAGGGTGGCAGAGAGCAGGTGACTTGGCTGGCTGGCTGCTGGGCCTCGTCACAGGGGACACCAGTGTCATTGGTACAGAGGACATTTCGGTGCTGAGTGCCCTCCCCACACGTCACTGAGCACTGCAGGGGAAGCCAGGGTGAGGGGCATGGCTGGGTAACCTGTCCACTGCCTGATGTCAGAGTGGCAGAGATCCCAGCCAGCCCTCTCTGGCCCTGCCCAGCTCAAGGCCATGGCTGTGGACATGCTTGCCAGGGGCTTCCTGATCCCTGAGGCTTTAGAGTCAGGGGCTGGACCCTGGAATGCCCAGGCTCCCTCCCACCCACGAAGGCTCCAGGAAGGCTGTCTGCCTATCTGTAGCAAAAGACCAAGGGTGGAGTTGGAGGCGGGCCCCCTCCCATCCCACACTCACCTGAGACCAGTTCCCCACAGCCCAGGTGGCCGGACAGGGCACATGGCGGTTGCAAGGAGTTTCAGTAGGGGGCCGGGGAAGGTGTTCACAGGCGGGGGGCTCCAGGGCGCTCTGCTCATCCAGCCCCACGCTGCGGATGCAGAGCACGGCCCGCTGGGAGAGGCCCCAAGGCCCACAGGAGCTGGAGCACAGCTGCCACTCACCTGCCCACCACCTGGCGAGGGCACACAGGTGGCATCAGCATGGCATCAGATGGGTGGCACCAGCAGGCTCACCAGCAGGGAGGGCCAGGCTGGGCTTCCAGGCCCTCAGGGTTTGGGCAGAGCTGGGACTGAGGCCAGTGGATGATTCTCCAGAGCTCCAAGCCCAGGTAAATGTCCTGCCCTCAAAGCCTGGTGACATGGCACAGCTCCTCCATTCCTGCCACCCTCACCTCAGGGAAACTGAGCCTGATGACATGGCACAGCCCCTCCGTTCCTGCCACCCTCCCCTCAGGGAAACTTCCCTCAGGAAACTGATCTGAGGCTTATTTCCTCATCCAGGGACCCAAAGAGGAGGACCACAGGTGTGCAGGCTGGCCCAGGCTGGGGTGAGGGGAGACTGGGGGCTGGCGCTTCAGCCTTGGGAAGAGAATGAAAGCCTGGCTCCCTCTGCTCCTCCCCAGAGCCTCTGGGGACCCAGATGTAGGGGCCTGTGGCAGACTCAAGACACCTAGGGGTGGGGAGTTGGTGGGGGAGTGGGGCGGGCTCACCTGGCAGGGCAGGGCTGCTCGCTGCACTTCCTCTGGCGGTCATCGGGCCGGCCCAGGGGGTCACAGTGCTCCTCGTCCACGGGCCCTGCCTGCCGCTCCGAGCAGTACACACTCTGCCTCTGCACACCTGGGGGCCATGGGGCTCAGCCTGGGACTGGCACCCAGGTGCCCACCGCCCAAGACCCAAAGACACCCTTTCTGCCAGAACCCTCCCAGAACAGCGCCTTACTGCCCATGTCAAGATGAAGGCAGACCTCCACCGTCACCTCCTCGCTGTCCTCCTGGTTCTCACTCACCCCCTCTCTCTTATGTAACCTCCCCTCTGGCTGCCCCTGGAGGGGTGGCAGAGTGTGCAGGATTAATAGGTTTTTGGTGCCTCGACCCTCTGCATCCTAGCTGAAACCCTGGACAACTCATTTGGCCTCTCTGAACCTCAGCGTCCTCCTCTGTGAAGTAGGAGCAACAATCCTGCCTCCTCCAAGCCCTGGAGGGAGGACTGCGTGTGTTCTTGCATGTGCAGGCTCGGCCCACGCCTGGCACATCCTAAGAGCTCAATCCATGCCAGCTGCTGCTAGCACGCAAACCCAGCCATGGCTCCTGCCACCCTCCCCTCAAGGAAACTGAGCCTGCCCTGAGGCCTATTTCCACATCCAGGGGCCCAAAGAGGAGGACCACAGGTGTCCAGGCTGGCCCAGACTGGGGTGAGGGGTGACCAGGGACTGGAGCTTCAGCCTTGGGAAGAGAATGAAAGCCCAGCTCCCTCTGCTCCTTCCCGGGGCTGGCTTGGGTGATGAGGTGGGTGAAAGGCGTGGGGCCAGGTGGCCTGGGATGAAGTCAGCCTCATTGAAGAACTTGTGACTGGAGGAGCCGCTGCCTGAGCCTTCAGGGCCCAGTGTGTACAGGGGCCACCGACACACCATCCCACCATCCACACCCTTCCCAATGGCTCAGAGAACATCTGGACAAGAAATTGGGCATCAAGGGGCAGCCCCTGCTCTCCACCCCCGTACTAGCCTTGGCACTGCTCCTGTCCTTCACACCATCTGCCACTGCCCATCCTGGGGCCTTTGCACAGCCACGCTCCTCACCTTGGACACTCACTTCCATACTGCCTGTTGAGGCCCAGCCGCAGGACCCCCTCTGCAGGTGGCTCTGCCTTCTCTGCTCCACCCCCTGCCCCGTGGTCCTGAGAGTAAGTTGTCCCTCCCCTGAGCTGCCGGTCCCACAGCCATCCCCCTCTTTCCTCACCAACAGATTCTGATTTTGTTCAAGGCAGCAATGGGACCTGCTGAAAACACACCCCACTGCCGCTCCCTTGCAACTAGGGGGTCTGGGACACAGTCCTGGCTGGGGAGAAAAAGGCACAAGTCCCTTGCTGGGAGTCAACCCTTTCCCCTCTCCTTCTTCCTGCCCGGTACACGGTAAGAGCCCTGGAAGGGAGGACACCATCTGTGACAAGCAGGAGTGTAGGGGAGGCTGCTGTGGCAAGGACAGTGTGGCTGAGGGCCAGTCAGTTCCAGGTCCCGCCAGCTTGGACTGTGCATCTGGGACTTCCTGCCTGAGACAAAGAACGCCTGTCTGTTCCAGCCACCACGGGGCACTTGCCTCTGCAGACACTCCCAAGGGGTCCACCTGCGAAGCAGCCAATTTGCTGAAAGACAATTCCCCAAATGTCTAATGCTGCAAATGTATGTGTTGGTTTCCACGTTTGTCCAATTAAAGACACCTGTGTTAGGCCAGGCACAGTGGCTCACGCCTCCCAACACTATGGGAGGCCAAGGCGGGCAAATCACCTGAGGTCAGGAGTTCAAGACCAGTCTGGCCAACATGGTGAAACCCCATCTCTACTAACAATATAAATTAGCCAGGCATGGTGGCGCGTTCCTGTAAATCCCAGCTACTCAGGAGGCTGAGGCAGGAGAATCACTGGAACCTGGGAGGTAGAGGCTGCCGTGAGCTGAGATCATGCCATTGAGCTCCAGTCTGGGTGACAGGGTGAGACTCCATCTCAAATAAAATAAAATAAATAAAGACAGCTGTATTAGATAACATGGGTTTCCTAGCTTTGGAAGGTATCTGCCCAGTTCTCCATTTTCATTTTGTCATCATAATAGCATTTTAAGGAATGCACAAATGTCTGTATCTCAGATTCCCGATTATGAGACCCTGAGGACACTGAGTGTCAACGATGGGAAGACCGAGGGGAAAGGGAGGACTAAGAGACAAAAGGGGAGACTGAGGTGTGGGGAGACCGAGGAACAGTGGGGGAGACCGAGCGGGCGGAGAGGAAGACCGAGGGGCATGGGTGGGACTGGAGGGCAGGAGGGAGACCGAGGGGTATGGGGGGAGACTGAGGGGCATGGGGGGAGACTGAGAAGTATGGGAGGAGACGGAGGGGCAGAGGGGAGACTGAGGAGCAGTGGGGAGGAGACAAAGAGACAGAGAGTGGGGACTGAGGAGCATGTGGGGAGACTGAGGGAAATATGGGGAGGAAGACTTGGAGTTAATGAAATTGCCCTACTTTTTATAAATAGTTCAGGGAAATAAGTCAGGGTGGTGAGGGGCCACTGGACTGGTCTCCAGGATGCAGCAGAAATGCAGGCACAAGACCTGCCGGAGCTGAGCAAGGACACAATCAAGAGGGAGCTGTGTCCGCTGGAGGGAGAACGCCAAGAGCTGGAGCACACTGAGCACGCGCCGCAAGCCAGCACCCACCTGCCTCATCCATTTACCCTCCCAGTGGGCCTGGGACATGGGGCAGTTGCCAGCCTCATCTCACAGATGGGGAACTGAGGCTCAGAGAAGCCAACTTCCAAACCCATGGTGGCCCAGCAGTGAGCTGGAAGCTGAAGCCAGCGTCTCCGTCTAGAGACAAAGCCCCTGCTGGCGAGGCTGTGCCTGCCCCACTTCTCACCTGTGCCGCAGGTGACTGTGCACTTGGTCCAGGGCCCATAGTGCCAGGAGAACTCGGGTGGCGGGACCTCGCCATGGCCGCCTGCCTCCCTGTGGATGGTGTACTCGTAGCGCACCCCGGGATTGCTCTCCTGGAACAGCAGCTGGGTAGGCAGGCAGGAGCCTGTGAGCACGAGGTGTCTTCTCCATCCACCCAGTCCTAAAGGAGCCGACCCCAGCCACCTCTGTGAACTGCAGCTACACCACTGGGCCATTTTAAAGATAGGGAAACCAAGGTAGAGGCCACAGCAGGAGGGCCTGGCTCAGAGCCAGGCTCTGTGACTGACCCAGGGCTCACTCCTCTAGGACGAGACCTGCCATCGGGGGTGCTGGGCCTGGGGACTGCGCCTCCGCTCCCCCACCCTGGGCCTCAGGATGCAGGCACCTGGATCCAGACAGGCTCGTTGGTGGGACCCGGGGACGTGAGGTTCTCCCAGTTGCCCCTGCGTGCATATGTGAAGGTGGTCCCTGCCACCTGGTAGTCCCCGTTCCACTGGATGGTCCAGCCACCATTGAGGAAGTACTTCTCCGGGTCCTCGCTCCGCAGTGCCAGGAAGTTGGCAGCCTCGGCCACTTCCTGGATGCGGATCTCGCGTGCGCCGGCTGGGATCAGCCCCACATCCACATACCCTGTCAGCCAAGGGTTGTGCGTAGGTTGTGCCCGGGGTGAGAAGGTTGGTTATCCCCCACCCGCTTCCCTCACGTCTCTCCCCACTTGCCTCCTCCTGCTGATGCCAAAGATTTCGCCATTAGCTTTAAAGTCTGAGCTCCCAAAATTGCTCAGATGTGTCGTGGGTCACCAAAACCTCACAGAGGTGCCACAAATCCTGACCCCGTGGCCATGCCCCATTACCCCTCTCTTGAGGACCTAAACTGGTCTCATCATAAGGCTGGATCCATCCCCTACACTAATTCTCTTTCTAAAAAAACCAAAGTGCCCAGGCCTTTCTCCTGGGACACCCTCCTCATCCCCACACAGCCTGCTTTTATTCATTCACTTCCGTCACACCCGTCACATGCCAGGCACTACTCTCAGCACTTGTGTAAGCTCATGGGTAATGGCCCTATAGCCTAGGTACTATTGTTATCCCCATTTTACAGATGAGCAGAATGAGGCAGACAGGGATAGTAACGTGCATGAGCGTCCTGCTGGGATATGAGCAGCCTCCAGGACCAGTGCTTTATCCACCACACTGCACTGCATCTCTGGGATGAAATCTAAGCTTCTCAGCCTGACATTCAAGGCCCCATAGCTGGTCCTGCCTTCTCTTCTTGCCTCCAGGCTCTGGCGCAAGCTCTTTCCTCCATTTGGGAGGCCACTTCCATCTCTTCTGATTTTTATGATTCAGCTCAACTTTCACCTCCTAAAGGAAACCTTCCCTGACTTCCCCAGGCCAGGACCTTCTTCCTCGGTGCTCCGATAGCCCTCTGGGCCTCCCTCCACTGCACTGGTCACACCAGAAGCTTCTGCCCCCTGCAGGACTGAGCGCTTCGCCTGCATGTCCCCATCACCTAGCACACAGTCAGTATTTGAGCAATGCGTGCAAAACAGACCGGAGGTGAGGGCATGGAGCTGGGGGTCTCAGAAGCTTCAGGAGGAGACTACCATTCTTTGAAAGGCCCAGGGGTCCTCACACAAACCAGGTTGGCCCTGCCTGGGGTCTCTGGGACAGGAGGACTCCCCGTGGGGACAGGTCTCTGCACGTGGGCCAGGGGTCCCCTGACTCCTGCAAAAATTCCACCCCAGCAAGGCTTCCCTGCTTAGCCATCTACAGGCTGGGTGGGGACCATGAGGCCAAGGACAGGGGCCCAGGGGATATGGGGAAGGGGCCACCAGGTGAAGAGCACACCCCTCCCCCACAGCGGTCCCACCCCATACCCAGGCCCTCAGCCTCCTCGAAGGTCCCGCTCACGGTGTGGCAGGTGGAGCCGTTGCCGTGGCACACACCACAGCGATCCTCCATAGCACCGGAGTCAATCTCAAAGTCACAGCCCACGTTCTGCAACACACAAGGAGGGGAGGCTCCTGGTGCTGGCGGCCAGCCCTCTGTGGCCCCAGCCCCGGGGGCCAGCCAGGCTCAGGAGGAGAAAGCTGGGAGTGGGGGTCAGGAGGCCTCTGTCTGGTCCTGCCCCACCCCAGCTGTGCCTCTGACCCAGGTGAACTTCTCTACCTCCCTGAGCCTCAGTTTTCTCAGATGTGAGATGGGGAGACCCACCCCTCGCTTAAAGGCATGTCGTGAGCATCACATGAGACAAGAGAAGGAAAAAGTTCTGCAAAGGCCGCGGGCAGGCAGGGGATCTGACGCGCCACAGGCTCCTGACCAGCACGCGCAGGGAATTTCAACGTCAAAGGCACTGGGGGTTGGCACCTCCCTGCTGGTCCTCCTCGGAGCCCAGGCCTTGATACCTCAGAGGCTTAGAGGGCAAGAAGCAGGGACAAGTAGGTGGCTGGGGACATAGGCAAAGAGGAGAGGCCATCGTTGTTATTAAAAATAAGAATAGAAATTGTTACCAAATACTGAGCACTATTCTTCTGGGCTCAGAGCCCTTCATGTCACCTGGGCCACCTCATTTAACCCCTTCTGTCAGGGAGCAAACCACTGCCTGGGGTCAGCCAGCCAGCAAGAGGTCAAGTCACTGTCTGGGCTTTGGTTTCCTGGCTGGGGCGGTGCTGGTGCAGGCATCCAAGGAGATGCAGGGGGCGAGGCCTGACTGGGAGGGATCCCCAGTGCCAGGAGGCATAGTAGGGGCTTTGCCTTAGAGGTCATAGAGGGTAGGGGCTGGGAAGCCCAAAGGTAGATCATGAGGAGGGTGGCCTGAGGAGGACCAGGAGGGACCCAGGAGAGAACCTGAGGCCCGCCAGTGGGGCTGGGGGCAGCCAGTGCTGGGAGAGCCTCTTCTAACCAGGCACACCTTGCAGATGCCGTTGATGCAGAGGTCCCTGCTGGCCCGGACCTGGTAGCAGGGGGTGCCATCGACCACAGCGTCCCGCAGCTTCTCGGCAAAGTACTCATTCGAGGGCCGGCAGTGCAGCTCGCAGGGGTTCACTGGGGACCCAAGTAGAAGAGCCATCAGCAACAGCTGGGGCAGGAGTGTGGAGGCCACCAGGAAGAGGAAGACCCCTCTGTGACACACATCCGTAGCAGGCTAGAGGCTCCCAAGCAGCACCAACATGCTGGAGGCTCTGGCTGGGCTGGTAGCTATCTGCAAGGCTGCAGACTGGAGAGCTAGGGGTGAGCAGCAGCCCCAGGGAACATTGGGAGCAGCCCAGGCTTGTGGTAGAGACTAGGCCTCCTGCTTGCATCACAAGGTAACCTTGGACACACACATCCCCAGCCCTCTGAGCCCCAGTGACTCCATGGGAGGCAGCACTCACCGTCATTGACCACGGGCACCCATGTGTGCAGCTGGCCCTTGTAGAGCATAGCGTCAAAGTGGCTGCACTGGACGTGGCGGAAGGAGGGGCGGCCAGCAGGGCAGGCCTGTAGGTTGCAGAGGCGGAAGCGCTTCCGCTCACCCACACAGTATCTGCCTTTGTATTTGGGCCTGTGGGGAGGACCAGGGTGCGCCCCAGTGAGGGACTGGTGAATACTACTGCATGGCCACAGCCCAGAGCGAGCGGCTTCCTCCTGCACCCACACCCTGAGATCCCTGCCGCCCAGCTTTGTGCACGCTGCTCTCCTCCCTTGGGCTGCCCACCCTCTGGCCCAGACACACCCTCCCTGTTTGTAAGGACCTGCGGGGAGGCGGCAGCAGGAAGCCTGAACTCTGCCCCCAACCTGCTGTGTGATCAGGGGCAAGTCTTCAGCCACCCTCTGGGCCTCAGTTTCCTCCAGTATAAAGTGAGGTTGGGGCTGCCTCTGCAGAGGGCTGTTGAGAAGCTGGGACAAGCTGCAGGCATGACTGGCACTGGCTAGAGGGACTGCTCCGAGTCTCCAGCCCATGACACCAGCATCCTAACGAGCCCTTGAGTCCTCAGCCTCCCTCCTGGTGGCAGTACCCCCAGCCCGGGTCTAAAGGAAGCGCCCAGGGCCCCAGCCAGCTGAGAGGTCTGACCGAGCACAGCTCCTGAAACCCTCTGCATCTAAGCCAGGGTCGCTGGCCCCCACCCAGCTCAGACCTGGAGGCCAGGAGGCAGGAGGGCCACAGGCCAGTCTTGGGTAAGCACAGGGTCCTGGGTGGGGCTGGCTGTGAACCCCATGCCTGCCCCGGGTGGCCTCCTGAAGTGAAAATCAGCCAGGGAGTGCCTCGATCTTCAGTGCCACTGGCCTCTGCATCTCACCAGATCGTCACACCCCACCGTTTAGACAGGGAAACAGAGGCCCAGAGAGGTGAAGTCACCTCACCTCAGGCCACCCCTTGAATGCTGTCACCTCCTCCAAGCTGCCCTGTCTCATCTCAGACCTTTGTTGTGCCTCTGAGGCCACCAAGCCCCTCCCGCTGAGTTCCCACTACAGACGAGCTGCAAAACTGAGGGCCTGGCCTGCGTAAACTGCATTTGCCCCCGACTACAACTTTACTGGATGGGCACTGCTATTATATAGACGAGGAAATGGAGGCCCAGAGAAGGGGTGAACAGAGGATTCGAACCCAGAGCCATCTAAGGTCCAGGGCCCATGCTCTTCGCCACTGCTCTCTCCTGCCTCCTTCCAGCCAGCAGCTGCTTTGCCATGTGGCCTCTGATGAGTCTCTCCAGTCTCTGGGCCTCAGTGTCCCCCTCTCTGGAAAGGGGTCGGTAGTAGGGACCCTGTCAGCCCCCAGAACACTCCTTGAAAGTGACCCAAGGTGGCCTGGACACTCGGACTGACCATTATGAGGATACTTCTAAGAGCCAGGGGCTGGGACAGAGCCAAGCTCCTGCAATCAGCTGACTGCTTGGGTCCCTCTGTCCCATTGCCCAGGGCACCCTGGGCCCCACACTCACGTAGGCTGCGTGCACTGCCGCTCGGCGCTCTGTACGCCCACGCCACAGCTCCGCGAGCAGATGGACCAGGCGCTCCAGCCAGACCAGCCACCATCCACGGCCTCGGGCCGGAAGCCCACGGGTACGCACTCCCCATTGAGACACCACTACTGTGACAGATGGAGGTAGAGCCACCCCACCCCCCAGCCTATCAGTCATCCTCACCCTAGTGAGAACAAGGTGGGTGGGAAGGCTGCGAAAGGC
>NW_022310647.1:0-5346 GCF_002776525.5 Piliocolobus tephrosceles
GGAAAGGATATGAACAGACATTTCTCAAAAGAAGACATTCATACAGCCAACAGACACATGAAAAAATGCTCATCATCACTGGCCATCAGAGAAATGCAAATCAAAACCACAATGAGATACCATCTCACACCAGTTAGAATGGCAATCATTAAAAAATCAGGAAACAACAGGTGTTGGAGAGGATGTGGAGAAATAGGAACACTTTTACACTGTTGGTGGGATTGTAAACTAGTTCAACCATTATGGAAAACAGTATGGCGATTCCTCAAGGATCTAGAACTAGATGTACCATATGACCCAGCCATCCCACTACTGGGTATATACCCAAAGGATTATAAATTATGCTACTACAAAGACACATGCACACGTATGTTTATTGCGGCACTATTCACAATAGCAAAGAATTGGAATCAACCCAAATGTCCATCAGTGACAGACTGGATTAAGAAAATGTGGCACATATACACCATGGAATACTATGCAGCCATAAAAAAGGATGAGTTTGCGTCCTTTGTAGGGACATGGATGCAGCTGGAAACCATCATTCTTAGCAAACTATCACAAGACGAGAAAACCAAACACCGCATGTTCTCACTCATAGGTGGGAACTGAACAATGAGCTCACTTGGACTCGGGAAGGGGAACATCACACAATGGGGCCTATCATGGGGAGGGGGGAGGGATTGCATTGGGGAGTTATACCTGATATAAATGATGAATTGATGGGTGCTGACGAGTTGATGGGTGCAGCACACCAACATGGCACATGTATACATATGTAACAAACCTGCACATTATGCACATGTACCCTAGAACTTAAAGTATAATAAAAAAAATAAATAAATAAAATACTATGTTTCTTTGATTAAATGAAAAAAAAATTTTTCCCAGTAAGGTTTGGGAGGCAAAAATATATATTTTTTAAATTTTGACATGCATTAAGAAATGTTTTATACAAATTTTTATGTTCCCAGAAAAGTAGGGGAGGGTAATATCACCTCAGTTGCTCTCACACAAAGGTCCTGAGTGACAGGACCTTTAGGGACACAGGCACAGGGCCATATCCCTGGTGCCCACACAAGGCAGGGGCATCTGGAGCCTGGGAAGCTGCAGGAAAGGTGAGGGTGCCCTCTAGAGAACAACCTGCTAAGGATCAGAAAGGGGCCAAGGAAGTCGAGCGATTACAGCAGGTCTTAAACTAAGGGCAAGTTCAAGTGGAGGGCATTAAGGTTGAAGGAGCAAGCTGAGGTGAGTGAGTGGTAGAGATTGATGGAAGGAGAAGGTGAAAACCCATCTTGGTTATCTATGAATGGTAGTATAGGGATTTTTGTATATTTTCAAAATTGTATACTGTTGGTTCATTTTAAAAATATGAATAAATCCCAAACTGGACCAAGTAACTACACTGCTGGAGTCTCACTTTTGGCCAGGAGAGCTGACAACATCCTGCTTACCCTGGCCTGGACACTGTCTGACTCAGGGGCCTAAACTCTCTCTTAATATGGAGAAGAAGATGTTTTGAACATTCTCACCATTCACCCATTCACCTCATACACCCGTCATCCTCTCAAACCTCTTGCCCATTCCTGGATTTCATTATTAATTTACTGAGCTCTATTTCTGTCCCTCATCCATTCCAATATGTGGTGGGTCCAGGTGGTGGCTTCTGCCCATGATTTTGTTAAAAAAAAAAAAAAAAAGACTTTCAAAATTAATTTCCCTGACACCTCCTTAAACTGACCTCCACCTGCAGCCCCATGATCATTACCAGCAGCATTTGGACACTTTTTCTGGTAGTCAGATGCTTTCAAACTCTTATGAGGGTTCATTAGGAAATGTGACCCTCTCCACCCTGCATAAAGATTTCCCAGTAGAAATGAACATAGAGATACTGCCTGTGTGTTCCCAAAGGAAATGGTTTCTATAAGAATATGTGAAAGCTGCAATTATAGAAAAGACCACCTAAAACATACTTTACATAGATGATTCTCACCATTCCTTCAAGAGATACATTGTAAAACATGACATTAATAATTATTCTAGAAGAATAAAGCATGCATACTGTTTTCTCAAATTAGTTTTAATAAGGTGGTTCCTCCCATGTGCCCAGGCTGGGTCTCTGAACAAAATTCTCCATCTTCAGTGGCAATGTCTGAGAGGATGACATGGACTTAAGCCTGATATGCAGCCATTCCTGAATATCTTGCCCCTGCTGCAGGACAGCACCAGCCCAGGACTCAAGTCTCCTGCTGAAGAGCTGAGAGAGAAAATGGAATATCCAAAGCCTCTTACTTTTTTCCAGTCCACTGCAATGGGTACCACTGCAGTCCATTTTCCCCTGAGGACACTCACCTGCTGGTCTTTGGCTTCTAAGAGTCAGACCTCCCTGGCTTCTCTGGGTCCCAGCTGCTTTCACTCTGCTGAGCCCTGCTCTTTCCCATGGGGGTCACTCCCCTGCCAGACATGTCCTCCAGCTCCAGCTGACAGGTCAGCCAACATAGAACCAAGAGCATGAACAAAGATTTCAATATCTAGAATGTCCAGCAGAGATGCAACCAGTACAAAAAAATAAAGAAGTAGAGATGCACACATCTTCCCTGACAACATTGTGTCCCAGAGCAATGTCTTCTGTGCCCCTCATTAAGGAGCTCACTGTCCCTCACCACATGGGCAAGTGCTTCCAGGATCTCTCAATTCCTCAACGGGAGGCAATACACATTTTAACACAGTAGCTCAGCAAAGGCAGTGGTGATAATATACCTACTTTGATAAAGTTCCTGAAAACATCCCTACACTGCAAAATTTCCCTACGAAGGAAGACAGAAAAGACTTTCCAATTGCAAAACATGGGCCTCCTTGCTTTTCAAAAAAGTACCCTTGAAATAGCCAAAACAATTTTGCCAAAATAAATTGCACAACTTGAACTTTCTTATTTGAAACCTCACAAGACATTACAACTATTAAAAACAGCAGCTGCTGGCATAAGAATACAAAGAGTGACCAAAGGGATAGAATCGAGAGTCTGCATATAAACTCTCACCCTTATAGCTCATTGCTCTTGCATAAGGGTGTCAAGATAATTTAATGGAGGAACAATCATCCTCTCAAATAACGGTACACAAACAACTAGATAACCACATGCAAAACAATAAACTTAAAGAACTATGCTTCCAACCATATCAAACAACTATCTAAAAATGGATCAGTGAGTTAATTATAAGACCTATAACCATAAAAACATCTTAGAAAAAGACATAGGGGTAAAACTTAATGACCTCAAATGTGCAATGGATTCTCAGGTATGACCCAAATGCATGAGAAACAAAAAGGAAAAATAGATAAATTGGGCTACAGATGCAAGCCTTTTATGCATCAAAGGATATTATCAAGAAAATAAAAAGACCAAACACAGAATGACACACAATAGTTGCAAATCACATAGACAACGGTTTCATGCCCAGAGTACATAAAGAACTGCTACAACTCAATAACAAAAAGACAAACCACCCAATTTATATAAATGGGCAAAGGACTCAAATAGACATTTCTTCAAAGAAGATATGCGAATCATCAAGAGGAACATGAAAAGAAACTCAACATCATTAGTCATTCCTAATGACAAAGTCAAAGCCACAATGACAAAGTCATTCCTAATGACAAAGTCAAATACAAAGTCAAAGCCACAATGAGATCCCACACTACACCTACAAATATGGCTACCATTCTTTTAAAATGTTAAATAACAAGTGAAATCCTTATGTAGAATTTGGAATCCTCATACATTGCTGGTGAGATTATAAAAAGGTACAGCCACTAGGAGAAACAGTTGTGCTGTTCCTCAAGAAGCTAATCATAGAATTCTCATATGAAACAGCATCCGTCCCTAGGTATATACCCAAAGAATTGAATCCAGGGACTCAAACAGGTACTTGCATGGGAATGTTGATTGCAGCATTACTCCCAGAAGATAAAATGTAAAACAATCCAAGTGTTCATCAACACATGAATAAACAAATGTGCTGACACATACAATGGAATGTTTATCTGCCATAAAGAGGATGAGGATCTGACATCTGCTGGAACATGCGTGGACTTTGGAAATATTATTCTAAGTGAAATATGTCAGAAACAAAATAAAATATATGTATAATTCCATTTATATGAAACATCAAGAATAGGCAAATTCAGAGAGATAGAGCAGAGATGATCAATGTCTAGAATGGAAAATACAGGGAGTTATTATTGTTTAAAAGATACAAAGTTTTAGTTTAAAATGATAAAAATTTTCTAGGAAAAATAGTGGTGATGGTAACTGAACACTCTGTGTGTGGTTAATTCCACTTGATTGCACATTTTAAAGTGGTTAAAATAGCACATTATTCACAGAACTGTGAAAAAAAGATTTCTATTATTTAATTCACCCAGGCTAATGTGTCTGTTTTGGCAGCTGAAGTCCATGAATACATCACCTAACCCAGTGTTTTCGATGAAATGTATCAATTTTTCAATCAAGTTAGCTGGAAGCTCCTGTCCCCAAAAGAACCAGAGGTCCCAAAACAAGAGCTCCAGCAGGGGTTCAACCAGCACAGATCCCATGGGACAGCCTCGATATCAGGCCCTGGATGGCATGTGAGGCTATAGTGATACAACCACAACGTGAAAGTGTAAGTGTTTTTACTACTTACAGACACTGGGGAGCACTCGGCATACCTGAAGACCACAGATACAGATGTCAGTGAGCCCAGGCCTGGAGGAGAGAAGAGACCGGTAAGCCAATGGATTTAGTAAGTCCAAGTGTTATATGACAGGTTTCCAACAGGGAGCTTTAATGGATGCATTTAAAGCAAGCAGCAAACACTGGGACAAGTAGATCATGCTGTGACTGAGAAGTGGTCACTTTAAATGTGAGGGCAAATGTCAAAATTATCCATTTAAAGAAAGCAGATGGAGAGAAGGGAGCCCAGCACACCAAGCAGGAGAGATGCCTCTAAGATTTTATCTCTGGCCACCAACTGGAGAAACTTGAACCAGATACACTATTGAAAACTGCCATGGTGACCAAGGCCTGACTCTGATGTGAGGCAAATAAATTTACACCTTAAAAAATTAATGCCAAGGCAGCATGACACTATGAGCACTCATGACATCCAGGGACACCAGCAGGGTGTGGTACTGTGCCCTGGAGTCAGAATCCTGGGTTCTGGTCCCTGGTCATAAGAAAATGAAAATGACTTGTCCCTGCTCCCGTGACATTGATCATCCCGCCCTGCTGCTCCCTCTTCTGCTCCCAAGCCCATGTGCAGTGCTCAGCCCCAGACATCACTGTCCCAAGGGTATACACAGTGC
>NW_022310648.1:0-11403 GCF_002776525.5 Piliocolobus tephrosceles
GTCCTTTGTAGGGACATGGATGCAGCTGGAAACCATCATTCTTAGCAAATTATCACAAGAAGAGAAAACCAAACACCGCATGTTCTCACTCATAGGTGGGAACTGAACAATGAGCTCACTTGGACTCGGGAAGGGGAACATCACACACTGGGGCCTATCATGGGGAGGGGGGAGGGGGGAGGGATTGCATTGGGGAGTTATACCTGATATAAATGATGAATTGATGGGTGCTGACGAGTTGATGGGTGCAGCACACCAACATGGCACATGTATACATATGTAACCTGCACGTTATGCACATGTACCCTAGAACTTAAAGTATAATAAAAAAAAAAATTATGAGACTATGCCTTGAAAAAGATGTTAAACTGTATAGTCAAATCAATGTTTATAAAAAGCAACAAAAATTAATTGCTTCCATAAAGTTGTTTTTCCTTCTCAGATAGACCCAAAAGATTGCAGCAATAATAGATTAAAAACAAAATCAAACCCCTGTGCTCACCTGATCAGTCCTCGATACATAATGTATTCACACCATCTGTCATGATCAGTGCTGTCGATATCCTAATAAAGAGCAGAGAGGCGAATGTTTAAAGCATAAAAAACAAAGCTCTATTCCACATTGCCAAAAAATGTGTTACCTACATGATAAATCTCTCTTTGTACATGCTGTTTTCTCTTCCTGGCTCCTACTGATCTTTTTTGTTCCAAATTATTTGCTCATTCTACATATATTTATTGAGCACCTGCTATGTGCCCATCTAGCTTCTGTACTACATGCTGAGAAAACAAAGAAGAAGGAGGTCTGGAGACTGACTTACCTAAATCAGCGATTACAACATAGACCCTGGCTCCTGGCAGCTTTCCAAGCCTCTCATCCCCAACAGCACTGACCTCACCTTCATTGGTCATCCTGTATAGTACTTTACACACACTAGCTACGACATCATGCCAGGTATCTGTTTCTATGTCTCCATCCTCCCACTCCTGCACAGAGGGACTCTTAATCACTTTTGGCCACCTGGCACTTAGCATAAAACCTGGTGTTGAGCAGGTGCTCCATCTGTGTTTGTTAAATTGAATCATGGAAATAAGAACATTTGGGGAGCAGTCATGAGTCTTTTTGATGTTGAGAGCTTGGGACCAGGGTTATTATTCATCAAAGAAAGAGAACAGAAATATATTCTTTTCTATCATGTGTTGGGAAACTATAAATATGAGGCATTTATTCTGAAGAAAGAAAGCTCCATTTTCTTCTTTTTAAATGCCTTATATATAAAAAATATACCTGACTTTTCACCACTTCTGAATTTTACTATTAACATTTAATTAAAAACACATTTTTAAATCACTAAAAGAATACATCACCTTTTATTATATAATTATTTTTTTCTTAAGCTTAGTGGTAGACACATGGATGTCTATTAATCAACCTTTATTGTTGTTTAGAGTACACACATGCGTATACCTTTTGTATACATAAAAATTATCATACATTTTAAAAATTAAATTTAAAATGTTGATGAAGAAAATAAAGAAGCACTGTTCTGGTTTGTCTTGGGAAAATAGAAAACTTTAGCTGTAGTATGGGGAATAATAAACTATAAATCTATTTCACTATCATTTTGTTTATTCAATTTGTTAAAGATGCTGTAAGTCTTACAAAAAAAATAAAAGTAAAGATGCTGTAAAGTTTTAAGACTGCAGGATTTAAATACTCATTTCTTTAAGAGAAATATCTGTTCATCCAAGCATTAATGATTAAAACTCTTCTCCACATTAATAAACTTCCTCCTAAAAGAGCAATATAAGAATCCACTGCGAATTTTGACACAGCTTTTGACCATGACAGTGGAAACCAAGAGAGGATTAGATGTAAATCAAATCAAATTCTTCTTAACACCATGTATATCCTTCACACACACATGCACATGCACACACACAATGTAAGAATGCCCTTATTAGGATGCAATTTTTACTTAGACTTGCCAAATTTCACCTTGTCTAATATTCCTTTGTGATTTATAGACCATATACTTACACATTTCTCTTATTTTATTTTTGACATACAGCCAGACACACATAATATATGTCATGTAAGTCTGAGGGCTTTACAGACATTATCTTCTATTTCATCCTCAAACAACCCTATGATTCCACAGATATCGCTCTCACCACTTTTCAGATGTGGAACTTGAGGCCCAGAATGGCTAAGCAACTTGCCCCAAGGTCACACAGCTAGTAAATGCAGCATCATCTAGGCTAATAAATAATGACAGACCATGAGAAGAGAGAGAGGTCCAGCACCAGGGCCCAGACACATGTGTGGGGCTATCTTAGACCCTCCTGCCATAAGTAAGCCATCAGCTGACTACACAGGAGAACCCAGGCAAGAACAGAAAACCACCCAGTCAACCCAATGAATCATGAGAATATTCACTTGTTACAGTTTTAAGTCACTATGTTTTGAGGTGGTTTGTTACATAGTGATAAACAACTGATACAGTCTCTGTGAGTACACACTTTCCAGGTTTTCCTCTTCTGAACTCTCCTTACTCCCTTTCCTGAAATAATCTGTCTTCTCTTCCTTCATCTCCACCCCCATGATGGCCACATTCAATGTGGCTTCATCGGGGCTTTATTTGGTCTTCCTTTTGCACTTCTCTAATTCTAGCAGTCTAATTTGCACTTCTCTAATTACTAGCAATCTCACTCACTTCCACGGCTTCAACTCTTCCCTACATGTTGGCCACCCCTTAATCTATAACTCTAGTTCTCACTGTCCTGCTGAATTCCAGATCTGTATATGCACCTACCTATTGGACATCTCCATTAATGTTCCACAGATGCCTCAAACTCAGCCCAAAGCTGAACTTATCTTCTTTGTAAAACGTTTCTTCCTTTTGTATTCTCTATAAAAATGAATGTCAGTATCATAATCCCTCTGACCAGAGTCAGAAATCAAGGATCCATCTGTGGCTCCAAGCCTAAGTCATACAAGGCAATATAGGCTTTTTATTTTTCTCTTGGGATACTCACTGTTGGAAACCAGCTGCAAGGAAGAGACGAAGCCCAAGCAGCCCATGGTGAGGAACCCGGGTCCCCAGCCCAAAGCACCAATTTGCCACCTGTAAATTATCTACTGAGTAGATCCTCCAGTCCCTAGTTGAGCCTTCTAGCTGATCCTGCATGGAGCAGACATGAGCTATCCTCATTGAGCCCTGTCCAAACTCCAGATTCATGAGCAAATAGATGACCGCTGTTGTTTTAACACTCTAATTTCTGCCTATCCAAAAAAATGCAGAGACTAAATCATCTTCCTAATATCTGCCTTGCCCTTCTTCCAAAATTGTAGTATCTTTAGCTTTGAATATGGCCATCAGGACTAAACACTGCACCTCTCAATTTTCTGTACAGCAAGGTATGTCCATTAGACTAAATTTATGTCAGTGAAATATAAGTAGAAGTGTTAGAGATCAGTTTCTGGGACTTGCCTTTAGAGGGGACTAGCATATGCTCTTAGCCCCTTCTTTATCCCTTCCTCTATCCTGCTAGCTACAACCTAAAGGCTGCTGGTTTAGAAATATAGGCCTTGTCAAATGGAAGCACACGATAGAACACAGATTCCAAACACCACAGAGTGCCATTCCAGTGCTGATTCACCTGCCCAGACTTTTACATAAAGAAATACGATCTCTGTTATTTTCTGTCACATGCAGAAAATTCTCATCATGCCATGCTCTCTTTCACCTGCCTTCCAAGCTCTGTAAATAATGTTACACCCTAAGAAGAGTTAAAGTAGTAAAATCAACATAAGATGGATAAGCTTTTTTCTCTGCAGATATTATCTCAAGACATGAGATAAAACAGAATGAAAGGAACCAAGACATCTGCATAGGGCATAACTAAATATAACAATCATATTTCTCATTCTAAATTAATTCATTTGGCATTATAGTATATATATATCTTTTATATATATATATACTATATATATAATATATATATAGTATATATATATATCTTTTATATATATATATATCAATCTTCTGAGAATTTTTTTGTGTGGCAGTTCCCCAGAACATTATTATATTCTGGTACACTGACAAATTCAAGTGTTTTAGACCTGAAAAGGTAGAGTAATTCAGTGTCATCTGCTGTGGCCCTGTTGGCTGATTAGCCATTCTCTCTATGAGGCATTTCATTTTGTCTTTTACTCTCAATGCCATAATTAACTTTCTTTTTTTATTTTATTTATTTATTTACATTTTTTTGAGATGGAGTCTCACTCTGTCACCCAGGCTGGAGTGCAGTGGTGCAATCTCAGCTCACTGCAAGCTCCACCTCTCAGGTTCATGCCATTCTTCTGCCTCAGCCTCCCGAGTAGCTGGGACTACAGGCACCCATCACCACACCCGGCTAATTTTTTTGTATTTTTAGTAGAGACGGGGTTTCACCGTGTTAGCCAGGATGGTCTCGATCTCCTGACCTCGTGATCCGCCCGCCTTGGCCTACCAAAGTGCTAGAATTACAGGCATGAGCCACCATGCCCAGCCCCATAATTAACTTTCATAATGTGGCAGATTGTGTTTTCTAAACATGGCTACAATCAAATCTTACTTTCCATTAGTATTCTTATCATGTGGTTTTTATATTCCTCCCATCAAGAGTTTAATGTGATCAGACTTGTGATGACACCGGAAGTAACAGTATATGACTTATAAAGCTATGCCATACAAAGCAACATAGGCTTTTTCTGGTTCTCTAGGGATACTCATTATTGAAAGTCAGCCAACGTGCAGGAAGGAAGCCCAAGTAGCCCATGGCGAGGAACCAGGGTCCCTAGCCTAAAGCACAACTTGCGACCTATAAATCTACTGTGAAGTAGATCCTCTAGTCCTTGGTTGAGGCACCTAGTTGACCCTGCATGGGACAGAGATGAGCTACCTCCATTGAACCCTGTCCGCATTGCAGATTTATGAGCAAATAGAAGATTGCTGCTGTTTTAAGCTCATATGTTTTGTGGTGATTTTCTATGCAGCAGTAGATACTCAGACTGCACATTAAATTGTTAGGTGAGGTTGATTTTTTAAAAAACATGAAAGAAAAAGAAGTATTTTACTTAATAAATTATAAATCCTATTAAGATTATGTTACCTTCACATTGCCATGTTCAGTGAGCTGTAGATAATCTCTGGAGCCAGGTGCTGAAGTGATATATCCCAGAAATATCACTTGATTCGAGCTACTTTTCAGTAGTTTTGAAACAGCAATAGCCTGCAGTTTCCTGTCGAGGTCATCTCTAAAAAATGTAAAAATATGACCCTTTATAGTATTTGTAAAACAATCTTTAAAAAGTCTTAGTTACCTCAAAGACTATCTGTACATAGTGAACAGGCCCAGAGTCATTCCTACTCAGGCAAATATCTTAATGTTATACAAATGAACAAGACATAGATACAGTGCTTCAAATGAGTAGGCAGACAGACATCTCTGAGAACATGACCTTTCTTCACAAATCATTTGGAGTCAAGTCAATTTAAAGATCAACTCTAAATACAGCATTTGTTCAACTTTTCATCAGAAGAAATTAAATCAATAATGTGAGAATTCACCATCAGTATTACAGCTAAAGAATTAGTAGTTTAAAAAAGTAAAAAAAAGCCAAGAATACTGGTAAGATGAAGAATCCTGACATTCGCAGAGCCCATCAGGCTTATGTATCCTGACATTCGCAGAGCCCATCAGGCTTATGTAACCTAAGCTCCTTCAACTGAACACACTTTTTTTTTTTTGGTGAGATGGGGTCTCACACTGTCACCTGGATTGGAGTGCAATAGCACAATCTCAGCTCACTGGAACCTCCACCTCCTGGGTTCATGCAATTCTCCTGCCTCAGCTTCCTGAGTCGCTGGCATGACAGGCACACACCACCATGCACGACTTAACTTTTGTATTTTTAGTAGAGACAGGGTTTTCCATGTTGGGCAGGCTGGTCTTGAACTCCTGGCTTCAAGCAATCCACCCACCTTGTTTCCCGAAATGCTGGGATTACAGGCATGACCCACTACCCAGCCCAACTGAACACTTTCTGAAAGCCTTCTTAACTCTCCTGCTCAAACACCGGCCGAACACGGTGCTTTTATTATGCTAAGCACTGTAAACCTACTTAGGTGGGTACATCTAGCTTCTGGGGAGTTTAGAGTCAGTCTGTTTGGCGGAAAATAGGACATCATATTTTACATGATCCAGCCAGGAAAACAGAAACACGCTAGATGTTTCAAACAAAGTGAATTTAATATACAGAATTGGTTAGCCAGGTGATGGGAAGCCAGATAGGAGTCCATTATGCAATCAGAGATTAACAACAATAAGAAACCAGTACCACCTCTACAGCTACAGGGAAAACAAGAGGAGGTGATATTATCAGAGTCCAGAAGCCAGCACTGACTAGTGGGAGATGTATCAATGGAGGAGGTTTCCCAGAGGAACTGGGACCATTCAAAGAAGAACTGGAGCCACAGAAGAGACTCAACTCCTCCCATAGACACCAGAGGAAGCAGAGAGAGAAGGAGAGAATTACACTCACTTCTCTACTCCCTCCAACCTTGCACTAGTACCTCCCATTGGCTAAACCTACCCAGAAGCCAGAAGGCAAGGGACTGTGAGAAATGCAGTTCTCTGCAATGCATAGCTGAGAGTAAGAGCAAGGAATGGAGCCCAGAACAGATAGGAAGTAGACAAACATGGTATTTACATAGAAAGGTAGCTAATACATGAGTGTTAATGGAGAAAATGACAAAGAAAATAGAAGATCACCAAGCACTGAGAAGACTGGAGAAACCTTGTTGAGTTACGATCTCAAGACAGGACTGAGTTGGATAAATATGTGTACACAGCTGAGGGCTATTAAAAGATGTCTCAAGAAATAAAAGAGTGAAAAGAACGGCCATTTGTTAAACCCCTTTGCTACTGAATTCTCACAACAGAAGGCAGGTGGTAACTCTATTTTCAAATGAGGCTAATATGCCTATGGTTATTCTTCATCTCCCCTGCCCACATTCATCCTCTGTCTTTCTCTATGCCCTGGGAGGCTGACCCCTGCAGATTTCATCTCCTGGACTTCCTTCTCTGCTGGTTTCAAGTTAGGTTTGGCCAATTGGAGGCACCAGGAGGAGACTAAAATGTGGGAGAAAAGCAACATTCTGGGATTCCTTCCCCAGTCCCTCTGGCAGTAGCTGCATTCTATGCTAGGTGGTCCCTTGTCCTGGTTCTGGGTCTCACTGGGCTCTGGGAACACTGTTTTCTCTGCCTATTCCTTCATCCCCAAGACAGGCACTGTTACAGGTGTCTGAGTGCCTCGGCCTCTCTTATTTGTTCCATGGGTCCCTCCAGCATCTTGTTAAGTAGTTCTTTCATTAGGTCTGCAGGGAATTCTGTTCCATCTGATACCTACAACTAGGATTCAAATTCAGGTCTAGAAAATTCCAAAGCCACTGAACCACAGGCAGTGTTTTCAATCCAATGTATTTTAGTAACATCTAACTGAAGTAATCTGTGAATTTGGTTTTACATTTTCTCAGGAGATAAATCTTACCTAGTGAGAGTAATAAAAGTTAAAATATATATATATGTATAAGGAAAGAGGGCAAGACAGAAAGAAAGAGATAGCTCACATATGCTTTATGTTTTCTTATCTGTTAATATTTTGTCAGTCCAATAACCCATAAAGTAAGCTGGAAAAGAGAATTTTATCCCATTTTCAGAGACACTTGAATTGGAACTTACCAAGGTTTACCTGCAATGAAATGAAACCTAGAACACAGTTTTGGTTCTTTGTCACATAGTGTCAGACTATGGATTCTGTGCTCTCTCCTCTGTGTTTATGATGCATGTTATAGATTTCTTTAAATGGTGATTAGTGGCTCAGTTAATTACCTAAAATAATATCAGTTTTCATTATGGTGTTTGCCTGTGTGACTTCTAAAAAATGCTACCATTTCCTATTTAGTGGTTATAAAAGATGTACTTATGTAGTCAGTACTTTTTAAAATCTTTTGAATCAGCTAATAACATGCACAAGCATTGGGAATTATTCATTCCTAATAGGATTTTCACATTTATATGCCATAATCACTGGAAAATGAAATCTCTAAATATTTTTTCACAGTAAGAATTTGTGTATTTAGTAATGTAGAAAACAAAGACAAAACATGTCGTGATCGCGTCACAAATTATTCAAGGTGTTAACTTTCCTATGTCACTTTTGGGGAGGCTACAGCATACCAGACAGTACTTCTGGGGGGTGGCTCAGAGCAGTGGTTCCTAAAGCAAAGACCAAGTCTAGTTGTGTGCATGGGACATGTCAGATGCTTGATTTATGTTTGAAAAATGAATTATTTTTAAGCTGCCCAATATACCTTATATTCATAGTTGTCTGATTTGGTTTAGTAATGGCCATGTTAATTGAGCACTTACTACATTCATGTATGTTGTATGAGGTACTATGGGCACAAGAACCCCATGAAATAGGTAGGATTATTGCCCCTGATTTGCAGTTGAGAAAACTAAAGCTCGAGGTAATTAAGTAACTCAGCAAAGGATACACAGCTAGTTAAAGAATTAGGATTCAAACCGGATTGTCTGATTGCAGGTTCTGGAATCCCATGCTCTTAATCATTAAACTACACTGCTTTCATCCCTAGAGTTATGTATCCTCAATAAGTGTTCACTATTATTGTTACTGCTATTGTTGTCATCATTATTATTGAATCAAATGAGCAAGACAGCAAGTAAAGGATATGGTGTTATCCAGAGAACTTTAAGTATGTGGTTAACAAAAAGTGAGAAAAGGCAATCCTTCCCTCCTCTTTTTCAAGCGCATTCCTGGGGCTCTCTTTTAGCTTTCTCTTCCTTTTCAAACCTATTCTTCACATTTTGGGATATATTGGAGAGAGTTAAAGGGGACAGGGGGAAAAAGGCAAAGGAAAAATGGAAGGAGTTCAACTGTTTCTTAGGTTGAGAACTTGCAACCTTTAAACAAGAAAGTACCTTTTTTTTTAAAAAAAAAAAAAAAAAAAAAAAAAAGATAAACCCAATGTTAAGTACGACATAAGGTCATGGGAATGATTTCTGAATGCCTGTACTTCCTACATGAAAATCACTGGGAGGAACAGAAAGCATTTCTTCAAACAGCTTTTTTAAGAGATACGAACCATCTATATCATACATCCTCCAAACACTCCTCTTATTTCTAAGGAGGCAAGCAAGAGTCTGGTTCATGAATGGTTCATATTAATTATATTTGGAAGGTTTATTTATATTATCTATCATCTGACTTATTTAAGAAAATATTCAAATATGCTTTCACAGATTCACATAATAGTATTAGAAACAGTGAGGTAACCAGGGAAATAAGAGTGGCAGACACATCAATTTGTTTAAATAAAACACAGTACAACAATGTTGTTTTCCAAAAGTATGTCACTTTAAAGTTCTGTGGACTCTTGTGTCATTAATGCAGGCAAAGCTTGCATGTGAATGTCATAGCACATAGCTCTTTACATTCATGTTTAAATTATTGTGGTTTAGTATGGTATGGTAGAGTATAAGTTATATACTGTTATGTTTGCTTTTACAATATATTGCTGGGATTATTCATGATTTATTCAGTACTGTCACTGGTTGTAAATGTTATTCTTTGGTGATAAAACTCATTCCTCGCTCTTCATGTTGCTTGTAGAGGGACTTCCTTAGAAAACCACCATTGGCCTCTCTCCCCATTCTTTACTTTTGGGGAGGACTTTTCTAATTCAATAATCTTGAAGTTAATTTTACGTGCTTGTCTCAAATCCTTCTTTTCTATTCTCCTTGGAAGCTGCCAGTTTGCAGACAGGCTGTTTTCCATCCTCTTCTTTCCATCAAAGAGAGAGCTTGCCAGGGCAGGCAGGGTAGGCCCACCGTTTATGGGGAGTCATTTTCATGTATATTTGGGGATGTATTCACAAGTCCATATGGGCACTTAAGCCAGGTTGTCCAAATAGGCTTATAAGTACTCAAAGTGATATTTAGATCTCCCTCTTTCAGATTCCTCTGCCTATCTGTTGTTTGTAAAAACATGAGGGAAACAAGAGAGGTCATTTAATAACCTCAAATCCCAACAGTACTTCCATTTGTAGCAGTAATCCTGTAGGAAAAGGGAATTTCTTTTTCTGTTGTGTGGTTGCAAGCACTTGCAGCCCTGGGTTTGGGGCTACCTATGCCCTGACCATGAGCTTGCTCCTCGTTGGATGGGTTGTCTGACCTCTCTCAGCCTAATTTCTTGACCTGTAAAATGGAGCTCTAATAGTGCTTACCTTGCACAGAGTGAAGATCAAACACAGTAACGCACTTTGGACAGTACCTGCACAGGGAATTGACCGTACAGCTCAGCAAATGCAGACTAACACGGCCCGTCCCTACACCCGCACTAACAGCTGCCTGCATCTTAAATGCTTCTGTCTGATTTTAAAAACCAGCAACACAGGGAGAAATACTTTGGGAGGTAAAAAAGAAGAAAATGATGTTTATTGTGGCACTATTCACAATAGCAAAGACTTGGAATCAACCCAAATGTCCATCAGTGACAGACTGGATTAAGAAAATGTGGCACATATACACCATGGAATACTATGCAGCCATAAAAAAGGATGAGTTTGTGTCCTTTGTAGGGACATGGATGCAGCTGGAAACCATCATTCTTAGCAAATTATCACAAGAAGAGAAAACCAAACACCGCATGTTCTCACTCATAGGTGGGAACTGAACAATGAGCTCACTTGGACTCGGGAAGGGGAACATCACACACTGGGGCCTATCATGGGGAGGGGGGAGGGGGGAGGGATTGCATTGGGGAGTTATACCTGATATAAATGATGAATTGATGGGTGCTGACGAGTTGATGGGTGCAGCACACCAACATGGCACATGTATACATATGTAACCTGCACGTTATGCACATGTACCCTAGAACTTAAAGTATAATAAAAAAAAAAATTATGAGACTATGCCTTGAAAAAGATGTTAAACTGTATAGTCAAATCAATGTTTATAAAAAGCAACAAAAATTAATTGCTTCCATAAAGTTGTTTTTCCTTCTCAGATAGACCCAAAAGATTGCAGCAATAATAGATTAAAAACAAAATCAAACCCCTGTGCTCACCTGATCAGTCCTCGATACATAATGTATTCACACCATCTGTCATGATCAGTGCTGTCGATATCCTAATAAAGAGCAGAGAGGCGAATGTTTAAAGCATAAAAAACAAAGCTCTATTCCACATTGCCAAAAAATGTGTTACCTACATGATAAATCTCTCTTTGTACATGCTGTTTTCTCTTCCTGGCTCCTACTGATCTTTTTTG
>NW_022310649.1:0-2180 GCF_002776525.5 Piliocolobus tephrosceles
TTTCTAGGCAAATTCTTACTCTTATACATATATATATATATATATATATATATATATATATATATATTTATTTTTTTCGCAGAAAACGAATTAACATCATGCAAAATAATTTTCAAACGAAATTTGAAAAATTAAATGACGAATTACAACTATCAGATAAATCATATGATATTGTTACAAAAAGAAAAATAGAACTAAAAATATTTTTTACTTTTTATGTTGTTGGTATTAAACATTTGTTAGCTAATCACTTATATTCCTTTTATGAAAATACATATAACAACTTAATTTTTTTCCTTTACCTTTTGAATTTACTACCTGCGGATTCCACTTTACAACAACACCCGTAATTTATTTAATATAAAATATAGTGCGTTAACTTTGTGCATATAAACATACAAAAACATGTATATAAAAATTGACATATAAATATATATACTTATTTTTTTATTTTTATTTTTTTATTTCATACCTTTTTTAAAACAGTTCACAGCAACAGGGTACTTTAAATGAAAATAATAATCTTACAAGCGAGCGAAAAATTTGTTACTTAAAAATTGACTACCGTGATATGTCCTCCGAATGTATGAAGACTAAACCAGTTTAATAAGCATCATAAAAATATAAATAGTTATTTTTCATTTTTTTATCATATACGTTATCACATGTGTGAATATACATAAAACTGGTACATAAACACATGTGTGTGTGTTTTTTTTTTTTTTTTTTTTTTTTTTTTTTTTTTTTTTTCCAAGATGACCTCAATGACATTATAAAAAAAATAAGAAACACGTACAGTGTCGATGACGACAAAAAGGATCTTGATATAAAAGAAGACAATATGAATAATATGAAAAAAGGCGTGCTTTATATGGCTTATTATGAAGATAATACCTTTTTTTGTTAATAAATTAGAAAAGTTAAAAAAAAAAAAAATAAATAAATAAACATAAAAACATAAACATAAAAACATATGAACATACACATACATATATATTAACGACAAACGCGAATTAATCAAATCGTAAAAAAATTTTATCTGTGTTATGTATATATATTATATATATTATATATATACATTATATACATTATATACATTATATACATTATATACATTATATATATGTATATGTCCCCATTTAAAAGACATAATTGTTTTATAATCGTGAATGTTTTTTTTTTTTTTTTTTCCTTTTTTATTTGCAGAAAAATAAGTAAATATATGTCAAAGTTGTATACTTATATGGAAAAACTTTTGGACGTGAAAAAAAAAGAAACAATCAAACTAATTTCAAATGATATGAAATTACATAGAAAGTATTATGAATGTAAAAACGAATGAATGACAAAAAGAGGATAAGCTGTGATCTATGCATTAAAAAAAAAAAAAAAATAAAAAAAAAAAAAAAAAAATAGTACGTATATAGCACATAAATACACAAGGTGTATATATATACATATATACACGTTCATAAGCGGCGGGCTAACTTGTTTTATTTTTATTAGTTTATTTATTTACTAAACCTCTCATACATTCATTCGTTCGTTCGCTCATTTTTTTTTTTTTTTTTTTTTGTTTTTTTTTTATTTTTTGTTTTTTTTTTTTGTTTTTTCTCTCATGGTTCATTAAAGACGTCTTTCGCAAGCATAGTGTAAAACTGAATTAAACTATAAATATGATTAATTTTATATACTAAATTATTATTTAAATTTATTAAAATATCTAAACCGTATAAATTTAATTTATTCATATTATTATTATAAATATAAAAAGATTGTTCATTCTCATTTTGTTCATCTTTTGTACCAACATGTGATTTATTGTTCATGTTGTTTATTACTGACAGATCGTTTATGTTTGATAAGGACATTACCATAGAATTATTATTATAATTGTTATGGTTAACATTTTTTTGATTGAAATTATTTTTAAAAGTATTATTATTATTATATTCAAAATGGGTCATATTATTATTAGTTCCAACAGTATTAGCAGTCGTTGTATTATTACCATATAATACATTATTTGTTTGTTGTCCTACTCCTGCTCCTATTCCTCCTCTAATGTCAGTTATATCCATTGATTTATTTTGCATAGTTGTATTTTGTAACAAATCACTACTGTTATTATTATTTTTATTATTTAATATGTCATAGTTATTTGTAATAAAATCTTCACC
>NW_022310652.1:0-4694 GCF_002776525.5 Piliocolobus tephrosceles
AGATATTTATTGGTGTATAAAAATGGTATTAATTTTTGTACACTAATAAATATCTGAGAGCCAAATCAAGAATACATGCCATTTACAATAGCCACAGAACGAATCAAATACCTAGGAATACAGCTAACCAAGGAGGTGAAATCTCTAAAATAAAAATTGCAAAATACTGCTGAAGGAAATTAGGGATGACACAAACAGATGGCATAATGTTCCATGCTCATGGATAGGAAGATCAATATTGTTAAAAATGGCCATACTGCCCAAAACAGTCTACAGATTCAACACTATTCCTATCAAACTATCGACATCATGTTTATTTTATTTTGAAACAGGGTCCTACTCTGTCACCCACGCTGGAGTGCAATGGTGTGATCTCAGCTCACTGCAACCTCCACCTCCTGGCCTTCAAGCCATCCTCCCACTTCAGCCTTCTGAGTAGCTGGAAATACAGGCGCATGGCACTATGCTAATTTTTGTACCTTTTGTGGAGAGGAGGTTTCACCATGTTGCCCAGGCTGGTCTCAAACTCCTGAGTTCAAGTGATCCACCTGCCTCAGCCTCCCAAAGTGCTGGGATTACAGACATGTGCCACCATGCTTGGCCCCAATGTCATTTTTCACAGAATAAGAAAAGACTATTCTAAAATTCAAATGGAACCAAAAAGCCTGAATCATCCAAGCAATCTTAAGTGAATGGAACAAAGCCAGAGACATAACACTACCCAACCTCAAAATATACTACAAAGCTACACTAATCAAAATAGCATAGTACTGGCAAAACACAGACACATAGACCAATGAAAGAGGATAGCAAACCCAGCAATAAAGTCACATGCCTACAACCACCTGATCTTTGACAAAATTGACAATAGCAAACAATGGGGAAAGGGCTCCCTCTTCAAGAGATGGTGCTGGGACAACTACCTAGCCACATGCCAAAGATTGCAACTGGACTCCTTCCTTTTACCATATACAAAAATTCACTGAAGATGGATAAAAGACTTAAATGTAAGACCGCAAATAATGAAAATTCCAGTAGATAATCCTAGGAAATGCCATTCTCAACTTCGGCCTTGGCAAAGAATTTATGACTGAGTCTCCAAAAGTAATGGAAACAAAACAAATATTGGCAAGTGGGTCCTATTTAAACTAAAGAGTTTCTGCCCAGCAAAGGAAACTATCCACAGAGTAAAAATACAGCTTACAGAATGGGAGAAAATATTCGCAAGCTATTTATCTGACAAAAGTCTAATATCCAGAATCTATAAGGAACTTAAACAATTCAAGACACAAAAAGCAAATAACACCTTTAGAAATGGGCAAGAGACATGAACAAACACTTCTTAAAAGAAGACATACATGTGGTTAACAAATATATGAAAAAGTGCTTATCACTAATCATTAGAGAAATGCAAATCAAAACCACAATGATATACCATCTCACACCAGACAGAATGGCTATTATTAAAAACTCAAAAAACAACAGTTGCTAGTGAGGTTGCAGAGAAAAGGGAACACTTATATGCTGCTAGAGTGGGAATGTAAATTACTTCAGCCACTGTGGAAAGCAATGTGGAGATTTCTCAAAGAACGTAAAACAGGACTACCATTTGACCCAGCGATCCCACTACTGGGTATATACGCACAGTACAATAAATCTTTCTACCAAGAAGATGCTTGCACTCGTATGTTCATCACAGCACTATTCACAATAGCACAGGCGTGGGATCAACCAAGAGGCGCATCAAAAGTAGACTGGATAAAGAAAAGGTGGTGCATAGACAGCATGGAATACCACATAGCCATAAAAGGAATGAAATCATGTCCTTTGCAGCCACATAGATTCAGCTGGAGGCCATTATCCTAAGCCTACTCATGCAGGAACAGAAACCAAATGCCACACATTCTCATTTATAAGTGGGAGCTCAATATTGAATAGAGATGGACACAAAGATGGGATCAAGACGCTCAGGGGAGAGGGAAAGTGGGGATGGTGTCATTTGTTGCAAAACTAACCATCACATACTGTTCTTACTAACTGGGTGATGGGATTATTCCTACAGCAAGTCTCAGCGACATGCAATTTATCCACTAACAAGCCAGCACACGGTGCCCCCTGAACCTAAAACAAAGGTTGAAAAAAATAGTAGTTATTGATAAAGGTATCCTTTTATCAAAAAATCAGTTCTTTTACCGACATTTTTGCTCATATCAAAAGATGGGTGATTACCACTTCTTTACATTTAGTACATGCTCTAATTTTTTTTGTGGAAATTTTTGATATGTTGTTATTTATTTCATAGGTCAGAAATGAAATCCATTCTATGGATGGCTTTGATGACTTAACTTGGTCATCTGAAGTAGCCTCAGAGTGTTGTGAGCTGCCTTACTCTAATTACAAAAAGTTTGTATTGCTCATTGAAGAACTTGGCGTGGATTGTAAAGGTAGGACCATTACCATTACATAAATATAAGGTCTTTTTATGTATCCTGTAGTAATGTGTGCACACTTTGCTTAGCACTGCACTATAGAGTGCTGAGGTGTTATAGTGATGCTCATCCCAGAAGGATGCCTTATGTCAAAATAGAGTAAGAACGATTGTATATTATGCACTCTCAGCCAAAGAGCTGTGCTAATTCCACTGTACTCCATGTGAGTGGCACTCCCAGTCTTTTGCTTGACTCTGCTTCTCTCCTGTGCTTTTCCTCAAGGTCAGGTTACCATTGTCCACCACCTGGAATACTGCAATAACTTCTGAACTGTTTTCCTTATTATCCCACTTTCCTAAATCATAGTCTGTTAGGCAACCATAATTATATATATGTTTTAAAACTCATATCTGATCATGCTGTCCTTTTGCTTGAAACCTGGCTATTACCTTTTGTTTGAAAGCTAGCTATTACTCTCATCGCTATAAGGTTAAAGATCTCGATTTTCCAGCTCTCTGCTGCATCATTTCATACTCTTCTTTCTGTTTGTGTCCCAGCCACTGTCTTAGATATGTGGTCCTGCTGTCAGTAGCTTTAGTGATATATAATTGATATTTGATAAAGAGCACATGTATATGATGTAGAATTTGGTAAGTCTGACATACGTACACACTTGTGAAATCATCACCATAATGGAGATAGTTAACATATCCATCACCCGCTAAAGTCTCCTGCTACCCCTTCATATCCTCTTACTAAGAAACTGCTAAATTGTTTTTCAAAGTATTTGTACCATTATCCATTCCCATCAGCAGTAAACAACAGCTCCACTTGCTCTGTATTGTCACACACACCATGGACTTCTGGACACTTAAATTTTTTTTTTTTTTTTGCCTTTCTGATGGATGTGTATTGTGCATACTATTATGGTTTTAGTGCACGTTACCTTAATGACTACTAATGTTGAGTATAATTTCATGTGCGTATTTGCCATCTGTATCTTTGGAGAACTGTCTTTTCAAATCTATTGCCATTTAAAATATTATGCTGGTATTTGCAATGACCTGGATGAGACTGGAGACTATCATTCTAAGTGAAGTAACTCAGGAATGGAAAACCAAACATCATATGTTCTCACAGAGATGTGGGAGCTAAGCTATGAGGGCACAAGGCATAAGAATGATACAACAGACTTTAGGGGCTTGCAGGGAAGAGTGGGAGGAGGGCAAGGGATAAAAGACAACATATATGGTGCAGTGTATACTGCTCAGGTAATGGGTGCAGCAGGAGCTCACAAATGACCACTAAAGAACTTACTCATGTAACCAAATACCACCTGTACTCCAATAACTTATGGGGAAAATATTTTTAAATTAAAATAAACAAATAAAATATTATACGGTTGTTTTCTTATTTGTTGAGTTTTAAGAGTTCTTTATGTATTCTGGATTCTATTCCTTTATTGGCTATGATTTTTGCAAGAATTTTTTTTCCAGTTTGTGGCTTCACTCTTCATTCTCTTAATATTTTTTAAAGAGAGGTTTTTAATTTTGAAGAAGTTCAATTGACCTTTGCTTTCTGCGTAGTTTCTTTTTAGTAGATTGGATAAGATTTTCTCCATAGACCAAAGGTTGTCAAACCTTTTCTTTCTCGAAGTATGCTCTTATTAAAGATAGTGAATATTCTAAGATTTACGGCAAACCAGTCTCTGTTGCAGCTAATCAACTCTTCCACTGAAGTGTGAGAGCAGCCATAGACAATATGTAAATTAATGAACATAGCTGTGCTCCAGTCAAACTTGATTTATGAAAACAAGAAGGTGTCCCACAGGTTGAAGTTTCCTCACCCCTATTATGTGATCATGGTTGTAAATAAAAATAGTTTCATCTCTTTCTTCCATGTTATTCATTTTCTCGCCTGAATGCACTGGCTAGAATCTTCAATGCACTGAATAAAAGTAGTGAAGCAGACATCCCTGTGTTGTTCCCGATCTTACGGGAAAAAGCATTCTGTTTCTCATCATGACACGTGGTAGCTGTAGGTTTATCCTAGATGCTCCTTATCACGCTAAGGAAGTGCTCTTGTATTCTTAGTTTTCTGAGAGGTCTTTTTAGTCTTAATCAGTAATAAATGTTTCATTTTATCAAATGCCTCTATGTACTGAGATGATCGTACAGTTCTTCTTGTTAGTTTGTTAATGTGATGAGTAACAGTGATTTTTTGAAGTGAACCCGAAACTGCTCTAAAAATAATCTTTAAAAAATT
>NW_022310653.1:0-1303 GCF_002776525.5 Piliocolobus tephrosceles
ACCCAACAGTCACTTAGAAGCAGGTTGTTTAATATCCAGGTGATTTTATGGTTGTGGGAGATCTTCCTGGTATTGATTTCTGTTTTTCTGCCACTGTGGTCTAAGAGTATGGTTGCCATTAAATATTTTTAAAAATATTTATTGAGACTTGTTTAATTGCTGAGCATGTTATTAGTCTTGAAGTATGTACCATGTTCAGAAGAATATATATTATGTGATTGATGCATGGAATGTTCTGTACATGTCTATTAGGTTCAATTAGTCAAATATCAAATTTCAATTCAGAATTTCCTTGTTAGTTTTCCACCTTGAGATCTCTCTAACATTGTCAGTGTTTTTTGTTTGTTTGTTTGGTGTTTTTTTTTTTTTTGTTATAATTCCCCACTATTATTTTCTGGCTGTCTGTTTTCTTGTACATTGAAAAGTAGCTATTTTGTGAATCTGGGTCCTCCAATGTTATTGCATATACATTTAGAATAGTTAAGTCTTTTGTTGAATTGAACCCATCATTATGTAATGTCCTTTGTTCATTTTTACACTTGTTGTTTTAAAGTCTGTTTTATCTGATATAAGAATAGTGACCGCTGCTTCTTGTTGTTGTTGTTTGTTTTCCATTTGTGTGGTGATATTCTTCCAACCCTTTACTTTGAGCCTATGGGTGTGTCATTACATGTGAGATGAGTCTCTCAAAGACAGCAGATTGATGTGTCTTTTTTACATTTTTTTTTTTTATTTCACTTGAAATACTGTGCCTTTTAAATGGGGGGCATTTAAGCTAGTTACGGTCAAAGTTTGTTTTTATGTGAGATTTTGATAGTATAATAAACTTATTAGCTCATTGCTTTGTAGTTTCTATTGTCTGCTTCCTTCATAATGTCTGTGGGTTATGTACTTAAGTTTGTTTCTGTAGTAGCAGGTATCTTTATTTTGTTTCCACGTTTAGAACTCTCAAGTATCTCTTGTAAGCCTGGTCTAGTGGTAACAAATTACTTTAGTGCTTTCTGTTTGGAAAAGTCTCTGTTTCTCCATTTCTGAAGCTTAATTTGGTATGCTATGACATTCATGGTTGGAATTTCTTTTCTTTATTAATGCTAAACATATGCCCCTAATCTCTCCTGCCTTATAAGGTTGCTACTGAAAAGTTTACCGCTAGCCAGATCATGTTCCCTTTGTACGTAATCTTTTTTCTCTAGCTATCTTTAAGATTTTTTTCTTCATCATTGACCTTAGACAGTTTGGTGACTAAACGCTTGGTGATACTCATTTTGGGCAGTATTGCACAGGTGTTATTTTATCTAGTTCC
>NW_022310654.1:0-1177 GCF_002776525.5 Piliocolobus tephrosceles
AATGATTGCCATTCTAACTGGTGTGAGATGGTATCTCATTGTGGTTTCGATTTGCATTTCTCTGATGGCCAGTGATGATGAGCATTTTTTCATGTGTCTGTTGGCTGTATGAATGTCTTCTTTTGAGAAATGTCTGTTCATATCCTTTGCCCACTTTTTGATGGGGTTGTTTTTTTCTTGTATATTTGTTTGAGTTCTTTGTAGATTCTGGAAATTAGCCCTTTGTCAGATGAGTAGATTGCAAAAATTTTCTCCCATTCTGTAGGTTGCCTGTTCACTCTGATGGTAGATGCTTTTGCTGTGCAGAAGCTCTTTAGTTTAATGAGATCCCATTTGTCAATTTTGGCTTTTGCTGCCATTGCTTTTGGTGTTTTAGACATGAAGTCCTTGCCCATGCCTATGTCCTGAATGGTACTACCTAGATTTTCTTCTAGGGTTTTTATGGTATTAGGTCTAACATTTAAGTCTCTAATCCATCTTGAATTAATCTTCGTATAAGGAGTAAGGAAAGAATCCAGTTTCAGCTTTCTACTTATGGCTAGCCAATTTTCCCAGCACCATTTATTAAATAGGGAATCCTTTCCCCATTTCTTGTTTTTCTCAGGTTTGTCGAAGATCAGATGGTTGTAGATGTGTGGCATTATTTCTGAAGTCTCCGTTCTGTTCCATTGGTCTATATCTCTGTTTTGGTACCAGTACCATGCTGTTTTGGTTACTGTAGCCTTGTAGTATAGTTTGAAGTCAGGTAGCGTGACGCCTCCGGCTTTGTCCTTTTGACTTAAGATTGTCTTGGCAATGAGGGCTCTTTTTTGGTTCCATATGAACTTTAAAGCCGTTTTTTCCAATTTGGTGAAGAAAGTCATTGGTACCTTGATGGGGATGGCATTGAATCTATAAATAACCTTGGGCAGTATAGCCATTTTCACAATATTGATTCTGCCTATCCATGAGCATGGTATGTTCTTCCATTTGTTTGTGTCCTCTTTGATTTCACTGAGCAGCGGTTTGTAGTTCTCCTTGAAGAGGTCCTTTACATCCCTTGTAAGTTGGATTCCTAGGTATTTTATTCTCTTTGAAGCAATTGTGAATGGAAGTTCATTCCTGATTTGGCTCTCTGCTTGTCTGTTACAGGTGTATAAGAATGCTTGTGATTTTTGCACATTAATTTTGTATCCTG
>NW_022310656.1:0-1750 GCF_002776525.5 Piliocolobus tephrosceles
GGATCCACGAAGGGAACTTCGGGAGCACTTTCAAGACTATGTTGTAAAATGAAATATCTTCAGTAAAAACGGGAAAGAAGCTTTCTGTGACTCTGCTTTTTGCTATGTTTATTCATCTCACAAAGATGAAGCTTTCTTTAATTTACACAGCTTGGAAACTCCCTCCTGGATGGATCCGTGGAGGGATATTTGGGATCACAATTGGGCCTATAGTGAAATAGGAAATATAGTCAGATCAAAACTGTAGAGAAGCTTTCTGAGAAACTGATTGGTGACGTGAGCATTCCCCTCAGGAAGTTATAACTTTCCTCTCATCAGGCACAATTTGAACACTGTTCCTGTAAAACGAAAAGAGTGATATTCGGAGCACATTGAAAACTATGGCAAAATTGAAATGTCCAATAAAAAACAAAAAGAAGCACTCGAAGAAAATGCTCTCTGACTTACCCATTTTTTACACAGGATTAAAGCTTACTCTACATTTCCCAGTTTGAAAGTCTGTCTTTGAGGGTTCTGCGAAGTGACAGTAAGTGGCATCCGGAGGCCTGTGTCGAGCAAGGAAATGTCTTCCATCTAATGTTTGAGAGAAGTTTTCTGCGCTACACTTTTGCGAAGTTTGTGCTCATCTCATAGAGTTAAATCATTCTTTGGATTTAGTAGTTTGAAATCACAGTTTCTGTGGAATCTGAGAAAGGACATTTGGAAATGCTCTTTAGAATATCCTGAAAAAGAAATAACCTCAGATGGAAACCAGAAGGAAGCTTTCTGTGTAACTGCTCTGTGTCACGTGAATTCTACTCACACTGTTAAGCCTCTGTTTTTATTGAGCAGTGTAAAAACACTGTTTTTGTTTAGTCTGCGAAGGGATATTCAGGAGTGCCTTGACGCTTAAGGTGAGAAAGGAAACCTCTTCCGATAGAAACTGGGGAGAAGCTTTCTGAAAAGCTGCCTTGTGACGTGTGCATTCCACTCACAGAATGACGTGTGCATTCCACTCACCTTTCTTCTTCTAGAGGATTCTGGAATCCCTTTTGGAGAAAAAGCTACCAAGAGATATTAGGGAGTATAGAGATGGCTATGGTCAAAAAGGAAATATCCTCAGACAAAAACTGGAAAGAAGATTTCTGAGTAACTGCTTTGTGTTAGATATATTTATTCATCTCGTATAGTTAAAACTTTTCTTATATTATGCAGTTTGGAAACTCCGTCATGCATGGATCCACGAATTCACATTCAGGAGCACATTCAGGCCAATGATGAAAGAGGAGATATCTTCAGATAAACCGTGGAGAGAAGCTTTCTCAGAAACGACTTTGTGATGTATGCATTCCACTCAAAGTTTATACCTCTTTTCTCAAAAGACAGTGTTTGAACACTGTTCCTGTGAAACTGAAAAAGTGATATTTTGGAGCATATTGAGGACTATGGCGAATAGTGAAATATACTGAAATAAAATCGAGGAAGAAGCGTTCCAAGAATCTGCTCTCTGAAATGTGCATTCACTTCACAGAGTTAATCCTTACTCTATGTATCCCAGTTTCGAAACTGTCTTTGAATGATCTGTGAAGGGATATTTAATGATGCCCGGAGGCTTGTAGTGAGCAATGAAACGATTTCCAATGAAACCTGCTGAGAAATGTTCTGAGCAACTGCTTTGCGATGTGTGTATTCGTCTCACAGAATTAAAACGTTCTTTGGATTGAACAGCTTGAAATCACTGTTTTTGTGGAATCTGAGGAAGGACATTTGG
>NW_022310657.1:0-1624 GCF_002776525.5 Piliocolobus tephrosceles
TCCAGCAGCATCTCAGCCCATGCTTGTCAAGCGCCCACTTCCGTACACTCCATACACCCCGAGGTTCCTTGTGGGATTCCTCAGCAACACCAATGCACTGACCGTCACTCTGTGTTCTCCTAGATTCTGGTGAAGATCTGCAAGCGTCTGCACATGGCGGTGTGGAGGAGAATATGGGATCAGAACTTGTAAGACGTATTTCTTTCTCTGAAAGAGAAACTTTTTTTGTGTTTTTCTGGGGCTTCTAGACTATCAAGTGAGTATCATTTTTGACTGCCATCATGAATCAGGCCTCCGTTGGTCATGGACTTTAGCGACCAGTCACTGGAGGTTATGACCAACTGGGGCCTGATTGACGATGGCAGTCAAAGGACGACATCACTTACAAACTGTCTGGTAGTGAGTATGTTTCTCAATAGCAAGCTTTTCTCCTTGAAAAATAATTTTGTATTTGTCAGCCAACATGGACACTTACTAAATGTTCCCAAAAAAGTCCCACGGCATTTTCCACAAGCATTCTCTATGGTTTATTTGGCGGCCAGTGACTTGATCACTGCTTGACATTCGGGTTTTTATTTCACCAAGTGAATAAAAGGCCTTTACCAACAGAACCCAGCATCATCTGATACTCATGGTGTTTCTTTTTCTTTTCTCTTTTTGCAGGATTTATCTAGAGCTGAGTATGACCACTGTACGTATTCATAAAAAAAAAAAAAAGCCAGCTTTGTTTAGATGTAGTTGACATGCAAAACAATTCACCCATTTAAAGTAGGTCATTCAGCGTTTTTACTATATTTACACGGTTGTGCAACCATTGTTACAATCTCATCTGAGAACCTCTTTATTACCCCTCAAAGAAACCCCACTAGTAGTCACTCCTCTGTCTTTCCCAACTCTTAAGATGACTATTTCACATTGATGAGGTTGCCCTAGCTAGAAAGCCAAGGATCTTTCATTTCTTTCTGCCCCTCTCCTTTGCCTTCCTTCAACACCAAGGAGAATGGTCCAGCAACAGCTCAGTCCATGCTTGTCAACCACCCCACTCCATACACTCCAGCCCTGGTCCACAGCCCCCAAGGCTCCTTGTGGGATTCCTCAGCAACACCAAGGCACTGACCGTCACTCTGTGTTCTCCTAGGTCCTGTTGAAGATCTGCAGGCGTATGCATATGGCAGAATGGAGTATACGAAATCAGAACTTGTAAGACTTTATTTCTTTCTCTGGAAGAGAAATGTTTTTGTTTTGTTTTGTTTTTTGTTTTTTCTGGGGCTTCTACACTATCAAGTGAATATCATTTTTGACTGCCATCATGGATCAGGCTTTTTAGTTGGTCATGGACTCTAGCGACTGGTCACTAGAGGTTATGACCAACTGAGGTCTCATTGACGATGGCAGTCAGAGGACGGCATCACTTACAAACTTTGGTAGTGAGTGTATTTCTCAGTAGCAACTTTTCTCCCTGACAAATAATTTTGTATTTGTCAGCCAACATGGACACTTGCTAAATGTTCCAAAAAAAAAACCCACTGCACTTTCCACAAGCATCCTCTATGCTTTCTTTCGGGGCCAGTGACCTGATCAGTTTTTTTTTTTGTTTTTTTTTTTCTCTTATTGCAGAGCCATT